>NC_041386.1:748809916-748821490 GCF_002162155.2 Triticum dicoccoides | reverse complement strand
GGGGGGGGGGCACGGCCTGCCCTAGGCAGCCCCTCTCTCTTTCCCGCAGGGCCAATAAGGCCCAATACTTCTCCCCGGCGAATTCCCGTAACTCTCCGGTACTCCGATAAATACCCGAATCACTCAGAACCTTTTCCGAACTCCGAATATAGTCGTCCAATATATCGATCGTTAAGTCTCGACCATTTCGAAACTCCTCGTCATGTCCCCGATCTCATCCGGGACTCTGAACTCCTTCGGTACATCAAAACTCATAAACTCATAATATAACTGTCATCAAAACCTTAAGCGTGCGGACCCTACGGGTTCGAGAACTATGTAGACATGACCTAGAACTATTCTCGGTCAATAACCAATAGCGGGACCTGGATGCCCATATTGGCTCCTACATATTCTACGAAGATCTTTATCGGTCAAACTGCATGACAACATACGTTGTTCCCTTTGTCATCGGTATGTTACTTGCCCGAGATTCGATCGTCGGTATCCAATACCTAGTTCAATCTCGTTACCGGCAAGTCTGTTTACTCGTTACGTAATGCATCATTCCGTAACTAACTCATTAGCTCCATTGCTTGCAAGGCTTATAGTGATGTGCATTACCGAGAGGGCCCAGAGATACCTCTCCGACATTCGGAGTGACAAATCCTAATCTCGAAATACGCCAACCCAACAAGTACCTTTGGAGACACCTGTAGAGCACCTTTATAATCACCCAGTTACGTTGTGACGTTTGGTAGCACACAAAGTGTTCCTCCGGTAAACGGGAGTTGCATAATCTCATAGTCATAGGAACATGTATAAGTCATGGAGAAAGCAATAGCAACATAATAAACGATGGTGTGCTAAGCTAACGGAATGGGTCATGTCAATCAGATCATTCAACTAATGATGTGATCCCGTTAATCAAATAACAACTCTTTGTCCATGGTTAGGAAACATAACCATCTTTGATTAACAAGCTAGTCAAGTAGAGGCATACTAGTGACACTCTGTTTGTCTATATATTCACACATGTATTATGTTTCCGGTTAATACAATTCTAGCATGAATAATAAACATTTATCATGATATAAGGAAATAAATAATAACTTTATTATTGCCTCTAGGGCATATTTCCTTCACCTCCACCTATGGACTGCACCTCCAGTGCTCCTCTTCGCTCGACTTGGTCGCCTACTCTGACACCGATTGGGCCGGTTGCCCCGACACCCGTCGCTCGAGGTCGGGCTACACCATCTTCATCGGTGACTCCCTTGTGTTGTGTTCATCCAAGAGACAGCCCACGGTCTCCCGCTCCAGCGCCGAGGCAGAGTACCGGGCAGTCACCAACGCCATCGCGGAATGCTGCTGGCTCCAGCAATTGCTCGGCTAGCTTCACGTTCCTCTCCGGCAAGATACTGTGGTCTACCGCGACAACATCTCCTCGGTGTATATGGCAGCTAACCTAGTTCATCACCGTCGTACCAAGCACATCGAGATCGACCCACTTCGTCCGCGAAAAGGTTGCGCTCGGCCAGCTCCGAGTGCTTCATGTGCCGACCTCACACCAATTTGCGGACATGATGACCAAGGGGCTTCCTACTCCGGCATTCCAAGAGTTCAGGGCCAGCTTGTTCATCCGGCCACCGGACGCTGCAGCTGCGGCGGTGTGTTAGCATTCTACCCATAGTGTCAGCAGCCTAACTGCAGCTGACCCAGTCGTGCACTTCTTGCACGGTCTCCACTCTCCTGCGCACGTCGCGCCCCTGTACAGCGCGCTCCGGCGCCCCCTGTTGTAACTCAAGGAAATATGCCCTAGAGGCAATAATAAAGTTATTATTTATTTCCTTATTTCATGATAAATGCTTATTATTCATGCTAGAATTGTATTAACCGGAAACATAATACATGTGTGAATACATAGACAAACAGAGTGTCACTAGTATGCCTCTACTTGACTAGATCGTTAATCAAAGAGGGTTATGTTTCCTAACCATAGACAAAGAGTTGTTATTTGATTAACGGGATCACATCATTAGATGAATGATCCGATTGACATGACCCATTCCATTAGCTTAGCACCCGATCGTTTAGTATGTTGCTATTGCTTTCTTCATGACTTATACATGTTCCTATGACTATGAGATTATGCAACTCCCGTTTGCCAAAGGAACACTTTGTGTGCTACCAAACTTCACAACGTAACTGGGTGATTATAAAGGAGCTCTACAGGTGTCTCCAAAGGTACATGTTGGGTTGGCGTATTTCGAGATTAGGATTTGTCACTCCGATTGACGGAGAGGTATCTCTGGGCCCTCTCGGTAATGCACATCACATAAGCCTTGCAAGCATTGCAGCTAATGAGTTAGTTGCGAGATGATGTATTACAGAACGAGTAAAGAGACTTGCCGGTAACGAGATTGAACTAGGTATAGGATACCGACGATCGAATCTCGGGCAAGTAACATACCGATGACAAAGGGAACAATGTATGTTGTTATGCGGTCTGACCGATAAAGATCTTCATAGAATATGTAGGAGCCAATATGAGCATCCAGGTTCCGCTATTGGTTATTGACCGGAGACATGTCTCGGTCATGTCTATATTGTTCTCGAACCGTACGGTCCGCACGCTTAAGGTTTCGATGATAGTTATATTATGAGTTTATGAGTTTTGATGTACCGGAAGGAGTTCGGAGTCCCGGATGGGATCGGGGACATGACGAGGAGTATCGAAATGGTCGAGACGTAAAGATCGATATATTGGACAACTATATTCGGACATCGGAAAGGTTCCGAGTGATTCGGGTATTTTTCGGAGTACCGGAGAGTTACGGGAATTCGCCGGGGAGTATATGGGCCTTATTGGGCCATACGGTGCTTGGATCGGTTGAACCGGAAAGACGTACGACTACTTCCTCTACGTTGCATCAACGCTTCCGCTTCGGTCTACGAGGGTACGTAGACAACACTCTCCCCTCTTGTTGCGATGCATCACCATGATCTTGCGTGTGCGTGGGAAATTTTTTGAAATTACTGCGTTCCCAACAGTAACTCCATATATTGATGATCAACATGCAGTGAGCACCTAAGGTGCATTGGCTTCTCTTTCCACTTGTCTACAAGAACAAGTGAATCGATCTGTGGTTGGATGGTAAGGAGGACAATGGTATCTCTAGCCCATCGGAGTTTTGGTCCTAGACTTGACATTGTTGTTCGCATTTTCCTGGATTTATTTCAGCCATTCCAGTGATGTTCGTTCAGTGGGAGGAGTCGTTTCCATGTGTGCGTGTATTTATAGGGGTGAGTATATGATTGTGTATGTGAGCGACTTCCATTGTACTTTGTTCAAAAAAAGTAAAATAAGACCAACAACTGGTACAATTTATTTTATGTGGTAACAATTTTAGGGTTCATAGGCTGTATGCCATTGTTCTCTACACTCGACGCAGGAAGCCAAAACGTTTATTTATTTTAGGGTTCAATAGGCTATATCCCATTAAAACACACAAAAACGCTAGAATAGTGATTGTTTGTGTTGTTCCAAATGGAAGGCCAAAAACATCATCCTCCTGCCAAATATGTAGCTCACTCTTCCGGGCCGATGCCTTCTTTGGCGGGCGTTGCTCCCATTTCCTACGATGGCACTTTCGGCCTGTGACCCTACTTCCTCTTCTCCGAAGTCTACCACGGTGCCTTGGGATTGCTCAGACGAAGGCTAGGGCAAATTCTCTGCTCCACTTGCCGGTGCTGGCAGGGGTGACACCAACGGGTGCCATCCCCTTCTTGGAGGCGTTAAATGGCCTTGTTGGTGCCCCTCTTCAAGCATTAGGGCACACCCTATGTCCGGTTATTTGGACCCAGCGACAGCAGCGTCTTCGACGTGGCTCTCCTTCATGAAGGTGTTGTCTCATTTGCTTGCAGTGTCCCAGATGGTGGAGTTGGAAATCACTAGTAGAAAAAGGACCCTACGTGAGACACATTAGTCGCAGTTTGATTTTGGCCCGGTACTAATGGTACCATTAGTCCCGGTTCTAATGGCTATGCATTAGTCTCGGTTCGTGTTGAACCTTTAGTACTGGTTCGTGCCACGAACCGGTACTAAAGGGGTGGTGGCAGGCTAGCATCAAGCCGGGGCCCCACAAGCCCCTTTAGTCCCGGTTTGTGACACAAACCGGGACTAAAGGTCTAACCTATAATCCCGGTTTGTGTCACAAACCGGGACTAAGGGGTTTAACCTTTAGTCCCGGTTGGAGACACAAACCGGGACTAAACGACAATTTTCAAACTGTACCACCCTGCCCCCATGTATCGCCATTTCAGTTTTGAAAAAAAAAGAAAATGGTAAAAACTTCAAAAATAAAATCGTTCGAGATGTAGTTATGTTACTACATCTACTAGTTAGGAAAATTTAAAAACTTAAATTTGGACATGTTTTGCAAAAAACTGTGATGAAGAAGTAAAACGACTATATCTCACTACAAGAAATCTGTTAATACATGACGGACTTGGTCCGTCATCGATCAATGAAAAATTGTCATGGGTGCCCGTGCATGACGGATCTGAAATCCGTCATGTATATCGCGTCATAATTTGACATCGCACCTTCCTTGACGGTTCTTGACCGTCATGGATCTGCATCAGGCCCGCCCAAGCCCAAACCTCTGTGATGGGAACAATCCGTCATGGACTGATGCCACGTAGGATTTTCGGTTGACCAAATCGAATGACATGTCTACCTACGTGGA
The DNA here is from genome assembly GCF_002162155.2 of Triticum dicoccoides. Taxonomy (NCBI): domain Eukaryota; kingdom Viridiplantae; phylum Streptophyta; class Magnoliopsida; order Poales; family Poaceae; genus Triticum; species Triticum dicoccoides. The sequence goes on along the minus strand of NC_041386.1, from coordinate 748,816,760 downwards.
TACTATTTTCCGTCACAAAAATCGTCATCAATTTGGCCACAATTTAAATTTAGCCGAACCCATTAGCCCATTTATTTCTGCCTCAATAGCCTATTTATTTCCGCCTAATTATGACCAAGCACATTTTTAGCATAATGCGTCTCACAAATCCAAATGCCGATATTGGTCCAAGAGGAAGTATTTGCAAAGTTTCAGAATATTACATAATTGATCCAGTTTGTAGACATCCATATGTAAATACAACATAGCAGTTTACAAAATCCTCTATGAAATGATAACGTACAACCTAGATTGACGATATATCACACAACAAGGTTATGAACCAGTACAATCCATTTTACATCAACATAACATATAAACTATTGAGGCTGTTATTCATGTTCTTGCAGTTGGTCCTCTTGTGGCAACTATCATGTCGTGGCAGATTGTGATGGCAGCACCAAGTAGCTCGCTACCTAATCTTACCTGGCACATTTACAAGAACCTTATTAGATATTCATAGATATGAATAGAACATAGAAATAAGAGAATTACAACAAAAATAAAAATGAACAATATGTTGTCCAGAATTCTTAAATCTTACAGTGCCTACGAACGAGAATAACACTGCAGCTACTATAATATGAGAGTAAACATGAGGTTGCTTAAAATTAATCCAAAGAAAAGAATGTCAAATGAAAGTCAAATGACAAAGAAACAAAACATACATCAGAGAACTCAAGTAATATAGTAGTAGTAGTCGAGGCCATATAAACATGCCCAGAAAATGGCATCACTAACAAACAGTATCCTCGCCGTAATGTGTAAACTTGTTGACACATGAACATTTGAAGTTTACGCCAACCGAGTCAGGGAGCAGTGGCATAAAACTCAATGTTTATGCTGCAAGTACATATCAAAGGGCTGACAAATAGTAAACAATATTTGTTGCCCACTTGACAAACATAGTACTATTACTTATAACAGGAAACAATAATGAAATGAAATGAACCAGTATATATGTATACAGGGCGTCAACGATAGGTTGTAAATTATATAGGCATGCCATCATATATGCATTGTTGCATTTTCAAAAAATAGTATGCTTCACACATTCTGGCCAGCAATAACTAGTTCAAATATAAAATAACCTCACTATCAAGTATAATGAATTGCAATTTGTTCATAAAACAACAATATGAAGAAAAAAGAATAGGCACTTGAGGACGAATCAATCAAGTTAGAGGTGGCAGCATAGCAGTAGGCTTAATATGTGAGAGATGATTCATCATCACTGCATGTATATTAATAGTGCAAGCATGTATATGCATCAGCAGCAAAACAACGTATGCTAAGACGTGTATTGTTTTAGTGTCATACTGCATGCATAATAAACAAGGATGCATGAAGCACATGGTATACAGATTAAAAAGTTGATATACCTTCTTAAGACTGTTAGATGTTAGATTTCAAAGCAGCAAGAACAAGTATTTTTCCATAGCCTGCAGAATATCAGGTGATGTGAATGCACATGCAAGCACAAAATTCAGACTATGAGCTACCATATCAAAACATATATGCTATTTTTTTACAAGTCTGTTAGATGTTAGATTCACAGTAGCATTTACCAAAATTGAGATAGATACTTGTAGTATCAATCTTTTCTTATTAATCTCTATTTCCTTTACTTACTTGGATCCTAGTAACTAGAATATCCTTCAGCTATTAATTTCCAAATTTATGCAAGATGCAAATAGTTCACCAGTAAGCCTTTGATATATTGTATATTTAAATATCACAAAACAAAGTCCTAGCTTATTTCAAAGCAATGATGCAAAATTAAAACATACAGAGAGAACACACTACACACTGTATACCGAATAGACAACTCCATTGTCCAGAATATCTAGAATGTGGGCTATATCAAGTTGATACTGATCTGGCTGTCCAAAATCCTCTGAAGGCAGAGGTACGGCAACGAAAATAAATGTTAGCTCTTAACACGTAAAAGACAGAGTTGACGGGATCAATGATTTTCTAAATTGTGGCCAAGCCTCATACAGAACATGAAATAAACATGTTCTGCTTGAACCCCAGAGACATCTAGAATTCCGGTTCACATCCAAGTTATGCTTAATGACATCAACTAGGTTCTTCTTACTTAAACTTATTGTATTAACCCATGTACTACAGCCACAATGGGAGTAATCGTGGCTATAAGATATCTTGATCAACAGATGTATGTATCATTCAAAAATATTGGAATAAAGTATCAAGTGGTCGGTGCATACCATTATTCCATTGTTAGTGAACACGCATTATTTAAGGAATTTGCTTAATTGGCCTTTGTTTCAGGCCAACAACATCATCCAGAGTACACTTATGAAACAGGGGTATTCAGATTCAAGACTTGCTGACCTGGCTCGACTTGGACACTTCCATTAATTGCCTGTTGTCTCGGCATATTTGCTGGTTCACACCGACAGCCAACAATTGACATCGCCATCATACATTCACTTGTCTGCTATACCTATCAAATCAAACACTAAAAAATTACCATAGCTGAACAAGTGAAATATATATGTATAAGTGATATGCACATTAACCCAGAAAATTATGACTACAAAATACTTCCTTCAATTTCCCTCACTGTTCAGGACACAATAGAACAAAGTAGAGGTGCAACAGCTCATACAAGAAAAAACAGAATTCCTACTTGCTAAATTACTCGATTCTTCAGACCCATGCAAGCTAGTAGTCTATATGAAATAGTGTATGGTTCAGCCACAGGCTCACAACAGAGGAGATAAGCAGAGGTACAAGTGCTTAACTATAAAGAACCTAATGACTGAATTAGCCCCCACAAAACTTCTCATTTCAAGCCATTTGGATTGCCTCTTTATTAAGCTTGACACCTACTGCACAAGGTAAACATATATGTTCCATGCTTACAAGAACAGGAACTTGTTTAGATATATATAGATGAATACGCTCAGTCAGTCAAAGTACATCCTAACAAGAAAAGAAGATGGTTGGGGGAGAGGAAAATGGGGTTTGTGAGGTGTTCACCTCGGCAAGGGAGAGCCTCCAGTGGTCCAAATGCAGCGGAGGTTGCCATAGGATGCACCACCGCGCTAGAGATGCAGGAGAGGAGGTTCTTGTCGCCGTCGTTCAGCCCAACGCGGGCGAGCGCACCGAACAAGAAGGTGCCATCCAGGAGGAGCAGAGGGCGCGAGGGGGCGCGGTGTGCGGCGGGGCAGAGCCACCGGAGACACGCCGACGATGGACGCGACGCCGCAGCTGAAACCCTAGCCATAGGCTAGGGGTCGCGGGCGAGCGCCGGAGACGTGAGCGGCGGATCCAACCGGCCTGGGGGACAGAGGGGTCGGAGATCAGTTACTGTGAGTGCTGCACGGTGGTGGACATCGCCGAAATCAGTGGGCGTCGGCTGCGGTGCGAGGGTCACACGAGAGAGAGATAGATGTTCATGAGAGGGATGGATGGGCGCTGAATAAGGCGGATCTGGAAGCTACTATGTGAGAGGAGAGGAGGGGTCGGGCCGGCGGCGAGCTGTGGGAGGAGAGAGGCGAGGAGGTGGTGGGTGGCGGCGCTGTGTGGGATCGATGGGGAATAAGGAGGGGGCTGCGGAGGAGGAAGAGAGGAGGAGGGTTAGGGTTAGCATTTTATATACGGGTAAAGGGTATGCGGGCTTTGGCGGGCTTGCAGGGCTGTACCAGATCATCGATGACAGTTTTTGAAAACGTCATCTGAAATCCGTCATGGATTAACAGGTTTCTTGTAGTGTCTTTTGCATACGATGTCGAAAAAACGTATAATATATCAAAATGTTTAGCACGAAAATCCGCATCCGATTTTGATAGCCGTAGGCCGTATTGCAAATTTTTAGAATCCTCAAATTCTAAAAGGAAAAAAAAGTTATGCTCAAATTTTAGTTTTTTTTGAATTTTGACCAAACTGTGGTCAAACTACTTATTCAAGAAATATTAGTGTTACTAAATAATTATTCAAGAATATTAGTGTGACTAAATAATTATTTCAGTTTTAAGAATTTTGGTCAAATCTGGTCAAACTACGGTCAAACTATGGTCAAACTACTTATTCAAGAAATATTAGTGTTACTAAATAATTATTCAAGAATATTAGTGTTACTAAATAATTATTTCATTTTTTTTGAATTTTGGTCATATCTGGTCAAACTGTGGTCAAACTATGGTCAAACTATGGTCAAACTACTTATTCAAGAAATATTAGTGTTACTAAATAATTATTGTTTTTTAAATAAAAGTTTCAAACTTAAACGGTGAAAATTCAAAAAAATCCAAAAAATCCAAAAAAAACCTTTAGTCCCGGTTGGTGTTACCAACCGGGACTAAAGGTCCCCCATACCACGGCGCAAGCTCGTGCCACATGGTGGGCCTTTAGTGGCGGTTCGTGTTGAACCGGGACTAGGGGGGTGCTTTAGTCTCCACCCTTTAGTGCCGGTTCCAGAACCGACACTAAAGGCCCTTATGACACTAGGGGGGTGTTTGGGCTCCTTCTCAAGGCTAGGCGAGTTTTGCATTGTTATTTCCAATGTCTTGGCCGAGCACCCAATGTATATATCTCTGCTCCGTGCACCATGTCATGCTTGCTTGCGTTTGTGTCATGTGTTTTACCATTCTTTGTACTCATTCTTTCTTCATCTATCAATGGAAAGATACACAAACTTTGTGTATTCACGAAAAAATATAACCCCATAATGGAACAAAAAAAAGAGCTAGAATAATGATATGTTGTGGCACTCTAAAATAGACCTGTAACCAAGACCTGGGGTGACGGTATGCAAAAGTTATCATTTATTAGTGGTAAATAGTGGGATCATAGCCCAAGGACACACATAAAAATGTCAGAACAATGATATTTTCTGGTGTTCCAAATTAGGCCAGTAACCGTGACCCAGGGGTCATAGAACGCGAAAACCATCAAGCTATCTAAAAAGTGGTCCATACACCATGTGAGCACCGGAAAACATGGCAGAACAATAATATATTGTGGCGTTGCAATATAGATATGCACTTAACCATGATTCAGGGGTCACAGAACGCAAAAAATCGTTGGAATAGCCAAAAAAGGTGGGCTAAAGCTCATGTGAACGCCTGAAAAATCCCAGAACAAAAATTATATATCGTGGCGTTCCAATATAGAGAGGACCATGGCCGATGAAAAACATGAAAAATGTCAGAACAGCATAATTTACGGTGTTCCAAAATAGACATGTAACCCTGATCTATGGGTCATAGAATGTGGGAATCACCCGGGTACCCAAAACCAAAAAGGCATGTGCATTTGGTGCTTTAGAGCATTAGCAGCAGATGGTCTAAATTACATCCTCTATGATATTTTTTCGGCGGCTATGAATTATTTGGTATTTGGTAGCTCACTAGCAATATTCTTTTGCATGGATGGAATGGCTAAGAAAACTGAAAAAAAAACATTTATTATGTAGCTTACCAATATATTTTTAGTACTCCCTTCATTTTTATATACAAGGCCACAAACTCAGATTACAGGTACCAAGATAAAATTAAATACATACGTTGCAAGCTTGCTTTTCTTTTTGTTTAATGTCACCATTAATCTGCAACATGCATGCAAGGAAACTGAGGCTAGTCATAGTGGGAGTAACTTAGATAGTAACATAGCGCACTTCAAGAAAATATTGCTTATGTGGCATATAGTTAATGAGGAGAGAGGTGTTTAGAGTAACATAATATTTTACTGTAACATAGCGCTTCACGAGAAAGGATGAGTATATAAGCTAATAAATGAAGCCATCTATGACACTACTAATATGTTACTTTGCACTATGGAGGTAGTAACTTAGACTAGTGTCACATGCATGACACTAATATAAGTTACTCCGCACTATGACCAGCCTGAGTGGAGAAAGTAGCTAGTGTCATTATGATTGCAAGCATGCAAGTACTCCCTCTGTAAACTAATATAAGAGTGTTTAGATAACTAAAATAGTGATCTAAATGCTCTTATATTAGTTTATGGAGGGAGTAGTAAACAGGTTGCTAGTACGAGAAAATGTCATTAATTCTTTCCTCGATTACTCTTGCTGGCCTTGTATAGATGCAAAATGTATATTTTATAGTGGCCTCGTATAAGTAAATGGAGGGGTGTCGATTGGCCCGGAAGGGCAAAAACAAACACGAGTTACATGCTTCCATACAACAGGAATTTATTTTTTTATTTTTTGTCTGTTTGTCTATGTATGAGTTGCTGGAGATGCTCTCGTAGGGTGTGACAGAGCAAAGATGAAACACATCTGCTTTTGTTTTTCGTCTGCACAGAAGCAAAGCTGAGCCTAAGCATGCATGTGCTTCTTCTTTTTCTGCGGCACACAAGCAAAGCAAAGAATACACACCCGGATATTGTCCTCTATTTTAGGTATACACCACCATGCTGTCGTAGGAAGCGTGAGATAGAGCAAAGATGAAAAACATCTTCTTTTGATTTACCTCCGGACACAAGCGCTGCTGAGCCAAAGCATGCATGCATGCATGCGCTTTTTCTTTTTCTTTTTCTGCGACACTCAAGCAAAGCATCCTCTGAGCTACGTAGGTTCTTTCCCACGTTCGTTCACATGAGGGGCTGAGAGGGCTGCCATGCTTAGTTGAGCCCATACTGCCAGACAGTGAAGCTATCACATCCTACCTACCTAACTAGGTGAACCGCCAAGGAGGATGGCCGGAGCTGCTGGGAGTCGGAGGAAGAGCGGCGGCGGCGATCCAAAGAAGAAGAAGCAGCAACAAGAGCCATGGCCGGAAGAGAAATCGCTCAACCAATATGCTCTCGC
>NC_041386.1:748807168-748809665 GCF_002162155.2 Triticum dicoccoides | reverse complement strand
GGTAACCCTAATAGGATACCTGGCGCTTACGTGGTCGACGGTAGTCCTCCTGGGTGGCTTCGTCACCGCGCTGGGGAAGAAGGATTTTTGGTGCCTCACATTTATTAGCATGATACAGGCAGCCGGGTCAGTAATGTCTTCCTATCTCCGTATAAATTCTCCATCATCACGGAGAGCAACCACAAGGCGATCAGCAGCAGCAGCCGAGGAACTGACAAGGATGATATCATCAACATAAACCAAGATATACATCGTAACCTCAGGGCGCTGGAGGAGAAACAGTGACGTATCAGCAGTGGAGGGATTAAATCCAAGAGCCCGAAGAACAGAACCAAGGCGAGCGTGCCATGCCCGAGGAGCCTGTTTGAGTTCATACAGTGCCTTAACCAGACGACAGAGATGATGAGGTCGTGTCGGATCAACAAAACCAGGCGGCTGACGCATATAAACCTCCTCCTCTAGAATGCCATGGAGAAAAGCGTTCTGCACATCAAGCTGACGTAGGAACCATCCACGAGTAACCGCAAGAGACAGTAGCAACCGAATGGTAGTCGGCTTGATAACTGGACTGAAAGTGTCTTCATAATTAAGACCATACCTCTATTTGAAGCCCTTGGCAACTAGCCGTGCTTTGAAGCGTTCAATGGAGCCATCAGCATGTCTCTTGACTTTAAAAACCCACTTGGAATCAATGATGTTAACGCCAGACTTTGGAGGAACAAGACGCCAAGTATCATTCTGTTGAAGGGCATGAAACTCTTGTTCCATGGCAGCACGCCAATGAGGAATACTCAACGCAGCCTGAAAGTGACGAGGCTCGCCAGTGGGATCGGCGACAGTATGAGCCATGCATGCAGCAAGCTAGGCAACCGTGCCATCCGTCCACTCCTTCAGGCGAAAAACATCGGACTGGCTCCGTGTTCGAGGCCGAAGCGTGACGGGAGACTCAGCTGGCAAAGAAGTGGACGAGGCCGGAACCGAGTCCAGCGAGTCGGGCTCACCGGTGACCGCGTCAGAGGAACGCGGCGACCCTGACACCGATGTGGATCGGAGCAGGTGACGAAGCCGCCGGGCTAGCCAGCGGCCCAGGTGATTCACCTGGCAGCGGCCCAGGTGAAGCCGCCGGGCTAGCCAGCAGTCCAGGCGAGCCACCTGGCAGCGGCCCAGGCGAGCCACCCGCCAGCAGCCCAGGCGCCAGCGGCCCAGGCGAGCGAGCCACCAGTGGCCCAGGCGGGCAACGCGAGGCTGGTGACGCCCGCGAGCCCGACGAGTCGGCCGTGGACGAGGCCCGCGAGCCAGCGGGGGTTGGTGCAGGCGAGGCTGGGGTGGGCGAAGCCGGGATGGAGCCGGACGGACCCGGCACCCGCGAGGCAGCCGGGGTGGCCTCCGCGTCCGAGGGTTGGCGGGTGCCGCCCGCCATGCATGGGGCATGCACGTCCCGATCAGGAGGGCCAGCCGCAACCTGTTCATCATCAAGCAACTCGAGCCGAGCACCGCGTCCAATACCTGCAGCATGATTAGGAAGCAACATAGGGGCATATGCAACATCCACAAATTGGTCAGGCGTAGGTGTAGACACATGCACTGGCGGTGTAAAAGTAGTGAGATCAGTCGGGAGTGCACGAAAGGGGAATATGTTTTCATCAAACACAACGTCACGAGAGATGTAGACGCGGTTGGTAGGAACATGTAAGCACTTGTACCCTTTGTGAAGAGAGCTGTACCCGAGAAAAACACACTTCTTAGACCTAAACTCTAGCTTGCGCTTGTTATATGGACGGAGGTGAGGCCAACATGCACATCCGAACACTTTAAGGAATGTGTAGTCCGGAACCTCATGAAGCAAAAGCTCAAGCGGGGTTTGCATTTTCAGGAGTCTCGAAGGAAGCCTGTTTATAAGAAAACAAGCTGTGGAGAAAGCATCGCTCCAGAACCGGAACGGAACAGATGCATGAGCTAGCAAGGTTAGGCCAGTTTCAACAAGATGACGATGCTTACGTTCGGCAGTACCATTCTGCTGATGTGTATGTGGACATGACACGCGATGCGAAATCCCAAGCTTGTTAAAGAACGAGTTGAGGTTGTGGTATTCACCCCCCCCAGTCAGAGGCTACGTATATACAGTCTAACAACATCTTATTTACCTCCGGACACAAGCGCTGCTGAGCCAAAGCATGCATGCATGCATGCGCTTTTTCTTTTTCTTTTTCTGCGACACTCAAGCAAAGCATCCTCTGAGCTACGTAGGTTCTTTCCCACGTTCGTTCACATGAGGGGCTGAGAGGGCTGCCATGCTTAGTTGAGCCCATACTGCCAGACTGTGAAGCTATCACATCCTATCTACCGAACTAGGTGAACCGCCAAGGAGGATGGCCGGAGCTGCTGGGAGTCGGAGGAAGAGCGGCGGCGGCGATCCAAAGAAGAAGAAGCAGCAGCAAGAGCCATGGCCGGAAGAGAAATCGCTCAACCAATATGCTCTCGCGCGGACATACCTTCT
>NC_041386.1:748741044-748807086 GCF_002162155.2 Triticum dicoccoides | reverse complement strand
ATAGGATACCTGGCGCTTACGTGGTCGACGGTAGTCCTCCTGGGTGGCTTCGTCACCGCGCTGGGGAAGAAGGATTTTTGGTGCCTCACATTTATTAGCATGATACAGGCAGCCGGGTCAGTAATGTCTTCCTATCTCCGTATAAATTCTCCGTCTACAGACCATCCTTTCTCTGTGTTGTCTGCCACGTTTTTTGTGTTGTTTATTGTTTATATATATAGTGTTACTATTCATCATCCAGGGTGCAGAAAAAGTTATTCTTCACCCGAGGTAATTTTACGATCATTTCATAAATAAATCATGTTTCAAATATAAATAGTTACAGCTATATTGATTCATTGTGTAAAATTTGGCATAAAAAAGTCAGAATACCAGAAAAAAATACATTTATGTACATTTTACACTATGTTTTTACATTTGTAATTTACGTAATATAATTTTTTTACGGCAATTATATATTTTCTTACGTTCTCTTTTTACGTCTGAAATAAGACAAAATTTATGAAACGTAAAATTACGGTGCATTGATGTTAAAATAGAGGGGGGTGAAGAATAATTATTCCTCACCCAGGGTGGCGAATAGCGCGACCCTATATATATATATATAATAAAGAGAATTGGGTTTCTGCCGTACGTCGTCGCTAGCGATTTTGCATAAAAGTTCCTCGGTTTATACAAAATTAACCCGCAGTCCCTGTTTTAGTAGGTCTCTATATAACGTTTCAATTTTGCAAAAACATCCCTCCCCCACAGAGGCGCACCGCCAACCGCACCAGCCAACCACACGATCCTCCCCCGACACCTCCAGCGCGCCGCCGCCGCCGGCCGCCGCCACCGCGCGCTGCTGGCCGCCGCCGCCCACCCCGCCGGCGCGCCTACCCCTACCCCAAGTGCCCCCACACCCGCAGCCTTCCACTGCCGGCGACCCGCGTCCTTCCACCGCCGAGGACGAGGAACTGCCGGATCTCGACGGATCCGGTGGGGAATGGCACGCAGGTGGTGAATCTTGAAGGAAGGCGACCGGAGCATGGAGCACGACGGCTGGCCAGCATGCCATGGCATTGGGTAACTGCGAGAGCAGTGAGGCGCGACGGCGGCCCTGCTGCTGCTGCTGCTTGCCGGTGGTTCGCCGGCCATCGGCTGAGGTGGGACTCGGGTGCGCGGAGGCGTCAGGGATAGAGGGAGCTCTCCTCCCTCATGGTTGGATCACTCGGGGTCGAGCAAGTGAGCGACGTTCGGTCGTCGCCTTCGTCGGCCTTCGTCCGTTCCTCTCGCGAGCCTTATCCCCTCGGCCTTCTCTCTAACGATTCTCTCCCTGATCTCTTGGGCTGTCTACATCTTCGCCATCTCCTAATCCCTCTCTTCCTCACACGTAAGGTACATGCCCTCTCCCTTCCCCATTAATTTGCTACCTTGGATTAGATTTCTCTGGTTGAAATTGGAGCCTCGTGTAGTTTAGTGTTGATCTGAGCTACACACTAGCGATTGCACAAGGTTGTATTCAAGAGAATTTTGGATGGTTGCGGCTGCTGCTGCTGCTGGATGCAGTTGTTAGAATTATAAAGGAATTCAGTGGGTAATGTGTCAGAAAGTTAGACAATTTAGCTATGGATATTTTCAATATTTAGCAACTTTATTTTGGGTTTCAGTGTTCTATACATGAATTTCTGATGCCTTGCACTTCTAGGAGTTGTGGTTATTTATGCAAACATGAACCTTATATAAGTAACTGGTGTTCCATTGATGTGTCCAAATGACCTTGAAATATAAAATTGAATTGTGTAAGTGAATTGATGATGATACATGCTTCAGTTTCTGAAGATTGGGAAGCAATCCTCGTGACATTTCCATGCGAATCTTTTTAAATCCACTTTTGGGTGACTCATTTTTTATTATATTGAATTTAAATTCACATTGCCATGCCGAGATTTGTGAAAACTGTTCACTTTCTCTTTTCTGGGTGTAGCATCTGCAGGCCTACATGCAATCATTATTTTTGTTAAGCAACATAATGCTGCAGTTATGTAGAGAGTTAGAGGCGAGGGGCGATGAGAGTTGGTTTATGTTGGTATTCAACTGGTTGCTTCTTATGGTTTGGTACGTCTATATAAAGCTCACATGTATTTCGCTGCATTTGCCTAAAAAGTGTATCCGTGTAGATTTTCAGTTCAAAGGTTTGCATTAAGTATATTTTCACTCCATGCGCATGATACATTTCTTATCACCCAATGTGCTATTTAGGGGAAACTGATCCTTCTAATCTGGCATTCTTTTTGGTCTTCCCTGTTTTAGGTAGTTCATGCTGACTCCTTAATTCTTTAGTGATAATGAGTTATTCATGGATCTAGCAACTAACTGTATTTGCTTTGTCTCGAGATCATGGATACTTTTTTTTCATGAGATCATGGATACTTGAATGCCCTTTGTTGACAATATATGGTTTCTGATTGTTTTCGTACGTTTATGCCTCTTCTAAGCTTGCGAAACCCATTTATTTTCCCAAAGATCACTTGTGCCTACTAAGTCTTGGGATCCATTTTTTTCCTATGTGACCAATCCCTAGAAGAACGCATGCTCCCTAGCCATAGAAGAAATCAGCAGGTGGACAAAGTTCAGCGCCTGAGGCAGCAATAGTTCTTCAAAGGCACTGGGCAATAATTGATTGGTTGAAGGTAGCATTTTCTGTCGAGCTTCAATTGACAGGGAAGAAATTGTTTCTATATGTGTCTTTGCTTTTCTTTCACTTAGGGAGTTCGTAGAGTTCTTTTTTCAGGGCAAGAGATTCTTCTGCTAGATAAGAAAGAGCACTCTGATTAATTAGATCAGAAGTTGCTTTTTCCATCGAGCTTCAGTTGACATGGAAGAAATTGTTTCTGTCTATGTCTTTGGTTTTATTTTACTTAGGGAGTTTGTATAGTTTTTTTCAGGGGAAGAGATTCTTTAGCTGGATGAGAAAGAGCACTCTGATTAATTAGATCAGAAGTTGCGTGTGATGATGATTGCTCGTGCAGACTACAATGGCACCAACCACCAGGCATGGTCGTCAGTGAGGCGCCGTCAGTGGACATGAGTAAAGCTTCTTGACCTATACGATTCATGGTTTGGCATATTTGCTTCATCGGAGTGCTTTGTCTGAGATGATTGAGATCCTTAATTTGCATTGGTTTATCTTTGCCGCATCTCTTGCAATACATTAGTGGAAAGCTTAGCAGTGCTGATCTTCTAAACTTGAAGTTAATTATGACTTCCTTAAACTCATATAATTTTGTTTTGGAGAGTGCAGAAATCATTTTGAGGAAACAGTGAACAAAAAAGTTGGGGCATCCTGGGTAATCAGCTTGGAGAAGCCCAGAAAAATCTGACAGGAGTGGTGACAGTAGCAGTAGCATGCCTGATACAAGACCCCTGAACAGTGATTGGAGCATTAAAGCCATGGTATTATTCTCTTTGGATTTTTTGTTGCATGTCCTGCTTTTCTTAGACATTTAAATGTGTGATTTGTTTCTACCGTTGGATGATGTATCATGTACGTCCTCCCCGCTCAACCTTATTCCCCTTGGTCTCTTCAAGAAAAAAAACTGACATCATTAAATATCTTTTGTGATACTTTGAGTTCTACAGAAAACAGAATTTCACTCCGGATAGCTGCATGTGTACATATGTGGTGGAGGAACTCAACAATTTCCAGTAAAAGCAAACATTTTTGCAGTCAAAGGTAACCTTTGCTACATCTGTTATTGAATATATGTTGGGGAGGACAGTAGCAGCTTTGAGATGTTTGTGTGTTAAATCCATTGTAGGCTTTCCATCTGTGCGTTATTCATAATCTTAATGGGCTTCAATTTTATGCTGCATGATGCAGATAAATTTATTGGTTATTTAAAATATCAACATATATTTTCTATATCTGGAAGGATGGGCCACATTGAATTCACTAATTCATTTACAAGCGCACATGAATTGCTAATACAGGCCGGTCATGTTTTCCAACTTTTCCTTCTTCTCCTGATGTTCCCATGTACTACTTGCAAGGATCAAGTGCCTCTAACGTTATACATGTGTACATATATTGAATGATATACTTTTTACTAGGGATTTCTTTATCGAGCGTTTAACATGTTGTACTTAGTTTGCATGGCATTTCGACTATGCTTAGAACAACATTGTGAATGTACGTCTTATTCTACCTCTTGGGCTGTAATGCTCTATTCATTCAATGTTTTAGGTTGTGCTTCTCGATGATCAGATATTTATGGCATGGTTGTTTATGCTCTGCTCATGGTCGTGCCTACGAAGCTGTGATGACTTGACGACATGAGAAGTGGTCAGGATTGAGCCATGGGACAAGAGATGACCGCCGTCGATTGCCAACAAATTTCTGTATGCCGCAGTGAGCGGGATGCGTTCAATATCTTCAGATGCTCTGCGCTGCACCCGGTATATTTGATATGAGTCCACATGCAAAATAAAGGCATCACATGTTCTGGGTTGTTCAGCTTTTTTTTCGTGATTGGATTATATGCTACTCGGTGTTGAAGGGTTTGTTCATGCCAAAGTTAATAAATCTTGTGATGTTACCAGAGATTGCTCATTTACTCATTCTGCATGGGATGGTCAGGGTTTGATTATTTTTATCAGCAGACTTTCATTCAGAAAATAACCCAATGGCGCTCGTCTGTTCTCTTTAATTATGTACCTACACAATAGTGCTTTATTAATTTTGTTGTGCAAATAATCAGTCTTTGTGTTTATGAGAAATGATAATGACTTGCACCATTCCCATACTTGCTGAAAGTATGTTTTGCTGCAATACAATCCTATATTTACCTCGTGTCATGATTTGATTCAGGTATAGCTTCCAAGTACCCAGTTCAAGGCATTTCCAAATTGAGAGGATTCACTTATATAAAAATAATTTAATTCTCAATTGTCATTGGGGCTTTCTAATATTTCTAATGTATTATAGTAATCAATTTCAAAATATGGAGAGTCTAAATGATAGACCCATTTGGAAATAGATATAGGGAAATAATCATGTTTTTTGTGAGGATGCAGGAAGTTCATTAAGATTCATATATAAAGGTTACAATAGTGTACTTCCTTCGTTCACTAATATAAGATGTTTTAAATATTTTTATAAAAACTACATATGAACTGAAATGAGTGAAGAAACACATTAAAACACGTCTATATACATTCGATTAAGAAATAAGCTAGAACTCCCTATAATTTGGAATGGAGGGAGTATATTCATGGGTAGCAATAATTAAACACTCAAAGAATATGTCTCAAATTCCAGAATAAAGCTCTCGGTCAAACTTCATCATACACCCCTTCCTATCCCACTACCCTTCCACCAGATGGCAATGGAATATACATATACAACACCCGTTAATAACATATAATCTCCAGGGAGATCTCCCTCAAAAAAATAAAAAAATCTCCAGGGAGATCGAGTTTGTGCGTCTCTCTTTCTTTTAGTAACAAAAAAGTACTTGTTGTCTGTGTGTGTATCAGTCAAGTCCTTCTGCTTGGGCCAAGCCCAAAAACAGTGCAAAAAACAAATACAAATGAAATATAATTTTCCAAAAAATGTTCATCGCCAAAAAACTGAATCAATTTTTAGAAAATGTTCTAAAAAAATTGCAAAAAATACACCTTTTTAAAAACAAATCGTGTTTTTATGAACAAGAAAAAATAAAATCGATTGAAAGACTATTCCATGCAGAACTACTCTTTCGTCGGATGAAAGTGCGGAGCTGAATTAGGTCTTGACGAACACCATTAGGGTGGCTTCTTGACATCTGATTTTTATGGTCCACAATGCTATGCTTGTAAACTTATTTTTGGTGTTAGCCAACACTCGATATAAGAAGTGTTGCGTAGTTGCCCGTTGCAACGCACGGGCATTTGTACTAGTGTGTGTGTGTGTGTGTGTGTATATATATATATATATATATATATATATATATATATATATATATATATATATATATATATATATATAGGACAAAATTTTCCTACTACCGGTTGTAGTTACCCCACATTGGTTTCATACGTTCTAGGTAGTATCCATCATATCAGAGAGTATGTATGTGTATTATGTAGTATATAAGATGTTTAGGTATAGTATATATACTATTTTTTTGGTAGTATGAATCATATTTTATGCATACTTCATTTCGCATACAGATATGTACGTATTTCACAAATACAATAAAACTATAAGCTCACTTCTAATTTTTCATATAACTCACCTTGAAGTATTTTAGATATACTATATGAACATACTAAAAATAATAATGTAGAGGATATATTACCACATGGTAGTATATGAGAAATGGGTTTAGCTACACCGGGTAGTAGGATGCATTTTCCATATATACTAGATCGTCGAAGGCGCGCGTTGCTGTGCCTGTCCATTTTTGCACTATAATATAAATGAGTGATGCAATTATAAGTGTGGTATTTTAATTTGTGATGTAATTATAACACCCACAATGATTTTTTCCTCAAAAATTTTGAAACCCGAAATTTGTTTGGTGGTGCTTGTATTTTGCGTATGTTTTTTATCAAGAGGGCGGGGGTGGGGAGCAAGTGCATCAAAGCAAAAAATGTGGGCACTTGGAGACAACTACGTACAATCGCTACAGTAAAATGGTTGACAAAATCATTTCCAGCAAGACAGTAAAATATAATGGCTGCGCTCACCCATTTTTTGCTAGGATGATAGACAATTTTATAATATATATGGCACAAACTATATAATTTAAAAACAAAAACTTGATAGGCACAATATCTGAAATAGATAGGTATACATAAGTAAATACAATTATTTAATAGCTTGGTCCAGGATAAACTGAGCTTTCAATTGTTGAGAACATGACCAAAGGTTTCCCGGAAAAAAAAAAGACAACATGACCAAAGACAACTACTTATACTTCGCTCAATCTCTGTGGGGAGCATAGCATGGCTAGAAATCAGAACATTGATAGGCGAGGAAGCATGCAAGTCGGCATGGTATGTCAAGACACTGGATCTGAATGGTCTCTCTAGTGGCATCAACTATCATCACACATAACAGTGTAGAAGTTATCGGTGTATAGTCACGAAGGGAAATGAACACAATGACATTTATGACATTGAGCTACCACTTGAATTTTTTACTGCAGAGCACCACCATTGATTAGCACCAAAAATGACAAAAAATTGTACATGACTATTCTCTAAAGCACATAAAAATTACAGTATCAATGCGTAGCTAAGGTTATTTTCTCCAAAAGTTGCATAGTTAAGTAGTGCCCTAACTAATTCCACAAACTTTCTTCAAATTGTGTAACACTGGATTATGAAGTTTCTAATTAGCAACCAAGTGTCATATACATGACAAAGTAAATGCATGATACCAGGTCCGTGTGATCTACTATTTGCCTAATCTCCAGATTAGTGTTTTGCCATTTTTGGATGAACACAAACCTTATACTAAGCACAAAAAACATAAAATTGTCAGACCTCTTAATAATCAAATTATAATAATGAAGTAAATGATACCCATAAATGAGGATTATTTGACATAGATAAGAAACATGTTAATAGGGGCATAACAGCTGCCCAGAGAGTACCTCAAGAATATGTAGAGCATGGACTTATCTACATTTGCATAAACAATTTGCAGCCTTGGCCTGGAAATGAAGGAGATAAAATCATTGAACTACAAATCAATAGCAGAACATCATGCTAATTTAGCTCCGAACAATGCTTGTTGCATCTAGATCCATACAGATTCCCCATACCTAACGAACTTGGAGGATCTGAGTTAGCTTCGATTCCTTATTTAATAACACCAACAAGTGAAATTCAATGACTGCCTTTTTTCATGGCAATGTAACCCATAAAGTAAATGTGCCAATTTATGTTCATTCCACCATGCTTAATATAAGCTGGCTGGATTCTGTTGTGATAGAGCTATACCTACGAGATAGATACATGATTGAACATGTTATAGGCATTATTTCAGTAGTGCTAGAGTGAGCATTTGGTGATTGGCGGATGGCAAAAGTAAATGAAAAAACCATTTTCAACATAGGGCGATCTTATTGCTGCCTTGCCTAAAAAAAGAACATATCTCACATATAGGCCAGTCTTGGTCAGCATGTTCACTGACATAAGCATCTACCTCGTCCAGTTACTTAAAAAAGCATAACTTTGGCTCAGTCATACATAGGAAGATGCATACACTAATATAACAAACTGAGACCACCCTTGTAAATATTTTGTTGATAAAGTGAAAATTTTACAATATTTATTGCAAGTCTGTACAGTTTACCTGCATCCAGGCATTGCCTGCATCCAAACATTCATGTAGAAGACATTGTTTTCAAGATCATTGAACAACACACTTTTACTGTGGTATATTGCATTAGGAAAAACTTACCATAGCATGATTTTTAGTTAAATAGAAATTGAGAAATACAATGATGTAGATTGTGGCCTTTTATTATGCAGCCTTTTAGCAACACTACTTATAGGTGTTCAGAACGAATTTATTTATAAGCTTCTGAGAATTAGTATAAAAAGCAATTAATCATAGTTGACTAAACAGAATAATATTCAATGACATCAAAACTGAATTGTCAAAGCGTATGTTTACTGCTACATGTGAGCATAAGTTTCAGTCAAATTTGATGTTACCTCAGCAGTGTAACTGTACACATGGCTATTTGTTGGCAATAATAGAAGTTCCTTGCCAGAACTGGCAGCGAATTTTAAACTTTCGTGACCAATGAAAAGAAACATAGTAGGTAAAATTGAGTCGGACTAAGTAGTTTGCTTAAAAAATGAAACAACCAGCATGTGTGATATCTTTCTCCAATCAAATTATCACAAGTTTTTATCGCTAACTACGAATAAGATTTTGAAATAATAATACATTGTCAGTAAGTCATAAATGGACAACTTCTAAAGAAAATATGTGATATTGATTCTTGATGCCATCACTAAACCATGACTTGCATAGAATAATATATACACTTGAACGACACCCTTATATCAAGCTTTGCAATTATGTTCACACTCTTGCGATTGAAATTCGCTTTGGAAAGTCGAAACCATCCAGCCTGTGATCAAACCCTGAAAGAAAATGCATGGAGTGATCAGAACTATCACTCGTTTCCAAACAATCATATAGTATAGCTCCAAAAGAGGGATAATTTGGCATGAGATCTTAGCAGCCCTATTTACTGGTCATTATTCCATGTGATGCGATAACATCCAATCGATAAGTACTCGAGCAAAACTGAGACATAATTAGTTTTCCTTGCAAAAGAAATGAAAAATTGAGCAAATAAGATGTCGTACATGGAAGTGATTCCCCCCTATAAGTTTACCGCAGAAGCACCTAATGTAATAGACTAACACACTACCAAAGATCTCAATGAGACTATGAGAGCCTATGTAGGCAGGAAGAGAGAAGGATAGACAATACTATTTCTGTAGAATAATAATATCGCGAAAATGAAGGCATGAACAAAGAGGAGGAAGGGGCGATACCGTGAAGGTTGCGGACCTGGTGGTGCTGGCTGAGGAAGAGGTCATGAAGGATCAAACGACAGTCATTGCGTGTTGCCGCGCAGACCAGCCACAGTGCTCAGTACTGAAACCAGCGGATCGGGATTCAATTCGTTGTCGCCGGAGAGGCGCCTCCTTGCCGATGACTACGGGACCATATGGCTCTCTGCGGCTAAACGGAATTCCACTGCTCCACTGGAGTGAAGCGGCATGCCCAATGGCGTCCCGGCGGAGGAAGGCTGCTGCTGCGAGCGTAGAAAGGGGGATGCGCGAGAGGAGGCAGATCGGGACTCGGGAGGGCTGGTGTTGGTTTAGGGCTATCCAAAGGCAGATGCACAGAGCATATCACGACCGTTCCTTCGGGATCAGAGGGAAAATTGTAGGGTCGTGCTAACTGCCACACGTGTGGTGCGAAGGGAGACACACCACACGTCTCTAATACAAACAGATTGCCATCTCATCGCATGCATGCATGCGGGAATCTATTTGAATTTTCAATTTTTAAAATGTTTTATCTCTTAAATGACAAATCCGATTGAAGATCCGTTTTCACCATTAAATCCCTCGCGACAAGATCTTCGAAACTAGATCTCATATCAATATATTTCGACGAAATTTTTTTTTTGGGTTAAAAGTTGCCATGTCTATTGCACATGAATTGCCATGGTGTTTACACTGAAGTTGCCATGTTATGTTTCAGTTATTTTCTTTTACATTTAAAAGTAATTTTTGACACTTATAAAACGGGGAATTAAGAAACTAGACTTGCCATGCATCATAAACTAAAATTTCCATGATACATGCACTTAAAATTGCCATGGTTCATACAAAAAATAAATTTCATGGTCAAAGTACTGGAGTTGCCATCATCAAAACACTAAAATTTCCATGATCTACAAACTAAAATTGCCACATGGCAACTTTAGTTTAAGCACTATGGCAACTGCAGTGTAAACAGCATGGCAACTTCTGGGCAAAAAAAAATTTCGTCGAAACCTATCAATAATGGGTCTAGTTTTGAAGATCTCGTCGAGACGGATTTAATGGTGAAAACGGATTTTTAGTTCGGTTTTTTGTTTAGGAGATACAACATTTTTAAGATGAACACCAAAAAAATTCTGCTGATGTCATGTAGTCATACGTGGCAAAATGAGTGGTGATGGAGGCGTGTGGGCGATGTGCAAACGCCCACGCGTGTGGGCGTTAACATTTCCGAAATTGTATGGGTGAACGAGAGGGCTCCGAAATTGCTTCGGGAATAGAGGCCCTTAAGGACATTTGGCCCATGAGGGGTCCGCGCGCGAGGAGAGGCGCATCTACATTCAGGAAAGATTGAGCGACAGCCTAAAATGCTTCAGACGGAAAATCTAACGGCCAGAAGCATGGATGCGTAAGGAAACTCCATTTAGGCTCGGTTATACTGTCCCGCGCCCGTCTATTACCCATATAATAAGGTTCGGAAGAGTACCAATTCATAATGAATTTAAATAATTTCATTTTCTATAAATATTTAATAGAAAAAATATATGCAAAATTAGATACAAACTGATGCCGTCTTTTATCTTTAAAGCACAATAGTGAACTAAACTTTCTGGATTAACAAAACACTGCACGGGTACTTGTTCTTCAAAGATTAATACTAAACACAAATTACTTTTGCAAACTCATGATTTAAAGGTGCTACATATATATATGTAATGTTCAGATCGTTGAATAGTATTTTTGCATGTTAGCATGATCATTTAAAGTTACATGTATCCTGATATTTCAAATATGATCCAAAGCCACAAATTTAATTCTTCATGAGAATCTCCTTACACGGCAAACGTTCATGCACATACAAGAATCGATCTCTAACCACAAATCTATAGTTAGCAAAAGGAACATTTCGCACAGTGTATGATATTCCTGATTTACATCTCTCACCACTTGGAGGAACTTAACTCTAGGTCAGCTAGCTGCACCCTTTCGGCAGACACATAATCAATTACCAGATGTAAAAATGATGGAGGTAACACACAAAATCCTTTAGAAATGCTTATTCAACCACAAACAATAAGTATGAACTGAATAGGGATGAATTCGAATTTATTTTAACAAACATCTTTATTAAATACAAATGACTGTTATATTTACAGCTAGAAGAGGTACAATGTTCCTCTAGAATAAAACAGGTACCATGCAAGGTGGAGGATCCTCGTCTCTCCTGACACAAGCTCATGTGCAACTGCTTTATCTTCATAGGGACAGTGCTCGAAGATTATCTTGCAGCCACTATACAAGAAACCTTTAACATCTTGCATAATTGCTGAAATCATTTCATCAAAAGAGGCATCAATATTGAGCTCAACAAACCCACGTGATGGCACCCTGAATCCAATCCTTTTCAGTTTTGCTGTATGTACATGGCCTTGCAAAAATTTTAGATGCCAAGGCATTTACGATCATCACTGTCCAGCTCGGGAATGAACTGAAACTAACATCACATAAGACCAGCTACATATGTAACTATTCGGTTCAACAAATGTTCTATACTACAACCCGCATCAGATTCATTCTAAAATATTATAAATACACGCAGTAGGGAAAATTTCCTACAGTTTTGCATGATTTTTTTTGGCTGAAACCTCTGAGTATTTTTATTCTTATACATGGCATCAGGAATCTAATTTACATGAAGAACATGCTGCAAACATAGTGACTGAAGATGCTTGCTATCACCTTACATGATTTTAAGAACATGCTTGGCTTTTTTTATCTCTGCTTTGCCGAGACAATTTATCTTATCGCCATCAATTCTGTAAAAACAATAGGGCACACTAATCATGTCCCAATAAGTGGTCAGAGATGAAACATCATGCATATTAAGAATAGGTGTTACCTTATGAAGAGCACAAAGTGCTTACAGAAAGTGCTGAGTTTCACAATCATTTGAAAACGCCAAGTGATATATGTGCGCACACAAACACGCGCATAGACTACATTTTAACATCGTCTTGAGTCTTTGAACTGTCCTGCACATAGAAATAGATCACAAGAACCCTTGGCGGATTACCGCAAGGCGGGTCATAATATCTTACATACAACCATTAATATTGAAAGGAGAGACACAGATAAGCCTGTTTATGAATTATAGCGTTGAGACACAACTATAATATCATACCTGTGATCTTGCATTTGTACTGCCGGTTCATGTGGATTGCATGTTGCCACAACAATACACGATCAAACCAAATCACTGCTCCTTTTTCAAGTACTCTTCATTCAACAAAGATAACGATCACTCCAAGGACACACGACTCTACAAAGCCTGCATATTCCACCGAGTAAAATTTTAATTAGATCATCAAATCACATATAGCATTCTTTGATGACAAAGAGATAATGACATAAATTCAACAAGTTCTATTAATTCAACTAGTTCAACTAAGCACTTACTAAAAATAGACTAGTTCTATTAATTTTCTTACTAAAAATAAACTAGTTCTATTGTAGGGATTGCCCTGCAACGGATGCACTAGACATATAGATGTATGAAAGCTTAACAAAAGAAACTAAGTGGGTGTGCATCCAACTTGCTTGCTCACGAAGACCTAGGGCACTTTGAGGAAGCCCATCATTGGAATATACAAGAAAAGTTTTATAATGAAAAATTCCCACTAGTATATGAAAGTGACAACATAGGAGACTCTCTATCATGAAGATCATGGTGCTACTTTGAAGCACAATTGTGGAAAAAGGATAGTAACATTGTCCCTTCTCTCTTTTTCTCTCATTTTTCTATTTTATTTTCTTGGGCCTTTTTTTCTTTGGCCTCTTTTTTTCTCCTTTTTTTTATTTAGTTCGGAATCTCATCCCGACTTGTGGGGGAATCATAGTCTCCATCATCCTTTCCTCACATGGGACAATGCTCTAATAATGATGATCATCACACTTTTATTACTTACAACTCAAGAATTACAACTCAATACTTAGAACAAAATATGACTCTATGTGAATGCCTTCGGCGGTGTACCGGGATATGCAATGAATCAAGAGTGACATGTATGAAAAATTATGAATGGTGGCTTTGCCACAAATACGATATCAACTACATGATCATGCAAAGCAATATGACAATGATGGAGTGTGTCATAATAAATGAAACGGTGGAAAGTTGCATGGCAATATATCTCGGAATGGCTATGGAAATGCCATAATAGGTAGGTATGGTGGCTGTTTTGAGGAAGGTAAATGGTGGGTATATGATACCGGCGAAAGTGGCACGGCATAAAAGAGGGTAGCAATGGTGGAAGGGTGAGAGTGCGTATGATCCATGGACTCACATTAATCATAAAGAACTCATATACTTATTGCAAAAGTTTACTAGCCCTCGAAGCAAAGTAGTACTACGCATGCTCCTAGGGGAAGGGTTGGTAGGAGTTAACCATCGCGTGATCCCGACCTCCCCACATAAGGAAGGAAATCAAAAGAGCACCCCATGCAACAAATTTGTCACATAACTTTTACCATACGTGCATGCTACGGGACTTGCCAACTTCAGCACAAGTATTTCTCAATTTCATAATTACCCAACTAGCATGACTCTAACATTAATACATTTATATCTCAAAACAATTATCAAGCATCAAATTGATCATAGTGTTTAATGCACTTTCTATGATAGTTTTTATTATACCTATCTTGGATGCTCATCACTTTAGAAGTAAAATTTTAACCAAAGCAAATTACCATGCTGTTCTAAAAGACTCTCAAAATAATATACGTGAAGCATGAGAGATCAATAATTTCTATAAAATAAAACCACCACCGTGCTCTAAAAGATATAAGTGAAGCACTAGAGCGAAAACTATATAGCTCAAAAGATATAAGTGAAGCACATAGAGTATTCTAATAAATTTCGAATCATGTGTGTCTCTCTCAAAAGGTGTGTACAGCAAGGATTATTGTGGTAAACTAAGAAGCAAAGACTCAAATCATAGAAGACACTCCAAGCAAAACAAATATCATGTGGTGAATAAAAATATAGCCCCAAGTAAAGTTACCGATAGACGAAGACGAAAGAGGGGATGCCTTCCGGGGCATCCCCAACTTAGGCTTTTGGTTGTCCCTGAATTTTACCTTGGGGTGCCTTGGGAATCCCCAATCTTAGGCTCTTGCCACTCTTTGTTCCAAAATCCATCAAATCTTTACCCAAAACATGAAAACTTCACAACACAAAACTCAACAGAAAATCTCAAAAGCTCCGTTAGCGAAATAAAACAAACCACCACTTCAAGGTACTGTAATGAACTCATTCTTTATTTATTTTGGTGTTAAAACTACTTTATTCCAACTTCTTTATGGTTCATAACCTCCGATACCAGCCATAGATTCATCAAAATAAGCAAACAACACACAAAAAACAGAATCTATCAAAAACAGAACAGTCTGTAGTAATCTGTATCTAACACAAACTTCTGGAACCTAAAAAATTATACCAAATTAGGAAGTCCTAGATAATTTGTTTATTGATCTACTGCAAAAATTATAAACTGAAAATCACGTTTCTGTGAATTATGAAAACTAATCTCGCGCGCGCTAAGTTTCTATATTTTACAGCAAGATCAAATAACTATCATCGTAGGTTGTCCTAACAGTTTTACTTGGCACAAACACTAATTAAAAAATAAAAACGAATCTAACCAGAGGCTAGATGAATTATTTATTGAAAAACAGAAAGGAAATATATTGGGTTGTCTCCCAACAAGCGCTTTTCTTTAAAGCCTTTTGGCTAGGCATTGATAATTTTAATGATGCTCGCATAAAAGACAAGAATTGAAGCGCGAAGAGAGCATCATGATACACGTGACAAACACATCTAAGTCTACCAAACATCCTATGCATAGGCATCTTGTAGGCAAACAAATTATCAATGCAAGAAAAAACAAGCATATGCAAGGAAGCGGAAAGAAAAAATAGCAATATCAACATAACGAGAGGTAATTTAGTAACATGAAAATTTCTACAACCATATTTTTCTCTCTCATAATAATTACATGTGGGATCAAAAGAAACTTCAACGAAATATCTATCACATAAAATATTTTCAACATGATCCACATGCATGCAAAGTTGACACTCTTCCAAAATAGTGGGATTAACATTAACTAAAGTCATGACCTCTCCAAACCCACTTTTATCAAAAATTTCATAAGATTGAACATTCTCCAAATATGTGGGATCTAAAGTTGACACTCTTACAAACTCACTTTCAATATTATTGCAAACACTATTATCAATCTCATATTCGTCATGGGGCTCAAAGAAATTTTCAAGATAATAAGAAGAATCACCCCAATCATGATCATTGCAACAAGTAGTAGACATAGTAAAACTAGCATCCCCAAGCTTAGGGTTTTGCATATTATTAGCACAATTGACATTAATAGAATTTAAAATAAAATCATTGCAATCATGCTTTTTAATCAAGGAGCTATCGTGAATCTCTTCATCATAATTTTCAGATTCATGAATTTCAAGCAAAACTTCATAAAGATAATCTAGTGCACAAAACTTACTAGCAATTGGTTCATCATAATTGGATCTCTTAAAAAGATTAGCAAGCGGATGAGGATCCATATATCTTAGGTTCTCTGTTTAGCAATAAATAAACAACCATTCCAACAAACGAGTAAACGAGCCAAGTAAGACTTGGGGCAAACGAAAAAGACGAACAGAAGAAGGGCGAATAAAATGGCAAGGGTGAAGTGGGGGAGAGGAAAATGAGAGGCAAATGGCAAATAATGTAATGCGAGGGATAAGAGTTTGTGATGGGTTCTTGGTATGTCTTGACTTATGCGTAGACTCCACGGCAACGGCGCTAGAAATCCTTCTTGCTACCTCTTGAGCACACCGTTGGTTTTCCCTTGAAGAGGAAATAGTGATGCATCAAATTAGCGTAAGTATTTCCCTTAGTTTTGAGAACCAAGGTATAAATCTAGTAGGAGGCCACACGCAAGTCCCACGCACCTACATAAACAAATAAGAACCCTGCAACCAACGCGATAAAGGGGTTGTCAAGCCCTTCACGGCCACTTGCAAAAGTGAGATCTGATAGAGATGATAAGATAATATTTTTGCTATTTTTATGATAAAGACTAAAAGTAATGAAAGGAAAATAAACGGTAATAAAAATAACAGGAGATAAATATGATAGAGAATAGACCCGGGGGCCATAGGTTTCACTAGTGGCTTCTCTCGAAAGCTTAAGTATTACGGTGGATGAACAAATTACTGTCGAGCAATTGATAGAATTGAGCATAGTTATGAGAATATCTAGGCATGATCATGTATATAGCCATCACGTCTGCGACAAGTAGACCGACTCCTGCCTGCATCTACTACTATTACTCCACACATCGACCGCTATCCAGCATGCATCTAGAGTGTTCAGTTCATAAGAACAGAGTAACGCATTAGGCAAGATGACATGATGTAGAGGGATAAACTCAAGCAATATGATATAAACCCCATCTTTTTATCATCGATGGCAACAATACAATACGTGTCGTTTCCCCTACTGTCACTGTGATCGAGCAACACAAGATTGAACCCAAAGCTAAGCACTTCTCCCATTGCAAGAAAGATCAATATAGTAGGCCAAACCAAACTGATAATTCGAAGAGACTTGCAAAGATAACCAATCATACATAAAGGAATTCAGAGGAGATTCAAATATTGTTCATAGATAATCTTGATCATAAACCCACAATTCATCAGATCTTGACAAACACACCGCAAATGAAGATTACATCGAATAGATCTCCACAAGAGAGGGGGAGAACTAGTAAAATATTTTATGAACAATAGGGAAGTTGGAATACAGTAAGTTTAACACCAATATTAATAAAGAGCGAGTTCAGTACAGTACCTTGAAGTGGTGTTTTGTTTTCTTTCGCTAACGGAGCTTATGAGATTTTCTGTTGAGTTTTGTGTTGTGAAGTTTTCAAGTTTTGGGTAGATATTTGATGGCTTATGGAACAAGGAGTGGCAAAAGCCTAAGCTTGGGAAAGCCCATGGCACCCCGAGTAATCTAAGGACACCAAAAAGCCTAATCTTCGGGATGCCCCGGAAGGCATCCCCTCTTTCGTCTTCGTCCATCGGTAACTTTACTTGGAGCTATATTTTGTTCACCACATGATATGTGTTCTGATTGGAGCATCTTGTATGATTTGAGTCTTTTCTTTTTAGTTTACCACAATCATCCTTGCTGTACACACCTTTTGAGAGAGACATACATGATTCGGAATTTATTAGAATACTCTATGTGCTTCACTTATATCTTTTGAGTTATATAGTTTTTGCTCTAGTGCTTCACTTATATCTTTTAGAGCACGGTGGTGGATTTGTTTTATAGAAACTATTGTTCTCTCATGCTTCACTTATATTATTTTTGAGAGTTCTACAAAACAGCATGGTAATTTGCTTTAATCATAGAATTACTCCTAATATGCAAGGTATTCAACATTAGTAAAAACTCTCTTATGAGTGCGTTGAATACTAAGAAAAGTTTGATGCTTGATGATTGTTTTGAGATATGGAGGTAGTAATATTAAAGTTGTGCTAGTTGAGTAATTGTGAAATTGAGAAATACTTGTGTTGAAGTTTGCAAATCCCGTCTCATGCACGTATGGTAAACGTTATGTAACAAATTTGGAACATGAGATGTTCTCTGAGTGTCATCCCTTGTGTGGAGGTCGGGGGCGCGCGATAGTTAACTCCTACCAACCTCCCCCCCTAGGAACATGAGATGTTCTCTGACTAATGTTGAGTCCATGGATTATACGCACTCTCACCTTTCCATCATTGCTAGCCTCTTCGGTGCCGTGCATTGCCTTTTCTCACCTTGAGAGTTAGTGCAAACTTCGCCGGTGCATCCAAACCCCGTGATACGACACGCTCTATCACACATAAACCTCCTTATATCTTCCTCAAAACAGCCACCATACCTACCTATTATGGCATTTCTATAGCCATTCCGAGATATATTGTCATGCAACTTTCCACCATTTCGTTTTTCATGACACGTTTCATCATTGTCATATTGCCTTGCATGATCATGTAGTTGCCATCGTATTTTGTGGCAAAGCCACCATGCATATTATTTCTTATATGTCACTCTTGATTCATTGCCCATCCTGGTACACCGCCGGAGGCATTCATATAGGGTCATACTTTGTTCTAGTATCGAGTTGTAATCATTGAGTTGTAAATGAATAGAAGTGTGATGATCATCATTCATAGAGCATTGTCCCAAAAAAGAGAAAGGCCAAAAGAAAAAAATAAAGCCCAAAAAAAGAAAAAAAAAGAAAAAGGGGCAATGCTACTATCCTTTTCCATACTTGTGCTTCAAAGTAGCACCATGATCCTTATGATAGATAGGCTCTTGTTTTGTCACTTTGATGGGAATTTTTTGTTATAGAACTTGGCTTGTATATTCCAACAATGGGCTTCGTGAAATGCCCTAGGTCTTCATGAGCAAGCAAGTTGGATGCACACCCACTTAGTTTACTTTGTTGAGCTTTCATACATTTATAGCTCTAGTGCATCCGTTGCATGGCAATCCCTACTCCTCACATTAACATCAATTGATGGGCATCTCCATAGTCCGTTGATTAGACGCGTTGATGTGAGACTATCTTCTCCTTTTTGTCTTCTCCACATAACCCCCATCACTATATTCTATTCCACCCATAGTGCTATGTCCATGGCTCACGCTCATGTATTGCGTGAAAGTTGAAAAAGTTTGAAAATTCTAAAGTATGAAACAATTGCTTGGGTGAAACTGGGGTTGTGCATGATTTGAGTATTTTGTATGAAGAAGATGGAGCATAACCAAACTATATGATTTTGTAGGGATGAACTTTCTTTGGCCATCTTATTTTGAGAAGACATAATTGCTTAGTTAGTATGCTTGAAGTATTATTACTTTTATGTCAATATTAAACTTTTATCTTGAATCTTTCGGGTCTGAATATTCATACCACAATTAAGAAGGTTACATTAAAAATTATGCTAAGTAGCATTCCACATAAAAAATTCTGTTTTTATCATTTACCTACTCGAGGACGAGCAGGAAATAAGCTTGGGGATGCTTGATACGTCTCCAACGTATCTATAATTTTTTATTGTTCCATGCTATATTATATTCTGTTTTGGATGTTTATTGGGCTATATTATACACTTTTATATTATTTTTGGGACTAACCTATTAACTGGAGGCCCAGCCCAAATTTCTGTTTTTTTGCCCGTTTCAGTGTTTCACAGAAAAAGAATATCAAACAGAGTCCAAACGGAATGAAACCTTCGGGAACGTGATTTTTGGAACGAACGTGATCCAGAGGTCTTGGAGTCTACGCAAAGCAACGAACAAGTAAGGCACGAGGCAGGGGGCGCGCCTACCCCCCTGGGCGCGCCCTCCACCCTCGTGGATCCCTCGTTGCTCCACCGTCGTACTTCTTCCTCCTATATATATATATATATCCATGTACCCAGAAAACATCATATACGGAGCCAAAACCCTATTTCCACCGCCGCAACCTTCTATACCCGTGAGATCCCATCTTGGGGCCTTTTCCGGCGCTCCGCCGGAGGGGGCATTGATCACGGAGGGCTTCTACATCACACCATAGCCTCTCCGATGAAGTGTGAGTAGTTTACCTCAGACCTTCGGGTCCATAGTTATTAGCTAGATGGCTTCTTCTCTCTTTTTGGATCTCAATAAAAAGGTCTCCCCCTCTCTTGTGGAGATCTATTCGATGTAATCTTCTTTTGTGGTGTGTTTGTCGAGATCCGATGAATTGTGGGTTTATGATCAAGATTATCTATGAACAATATTTGAATCTCCTCTGAATTCTTTTGTGTGTGATTGGTTATCTTTGCAAGTCTCTTCGAATTATTAGTTTGGTTTGGCCTACTAGATTGATCTTTCTTGCAATAGGAGAAGTGCTTAGCTTTGGGTTCAGTCTTGCGGTGTCCTTTCCCAGTGACACCAGGGGCAGCAAGGCACGTATTGTATTGTTGCCATCGAGGATAAAAAGATGGGGTTTATATCATATTGCTTGAGTTTATCCCTCTACATCATGTCATCTTGCCTAATGCGTTACTCTGTTCTTATGAACTTAATACTCTAGATGCATGCTGGATAGCGGTCGATGTGTTGAGTAATATTAGTAGATGCAGAATCGTTTCAGTCTACTTCTCGCGGACGTGATGCCTATATACATGATCATACCTAGATATTCTCATAATTATGCTCAATTCTATCAATTGCTCGACAGTAATTTGTTTACCCATCGCAATACTTATGCTATTTTGAGAGAAGCCACTAGTGAAACCTATGGCCCCCGGGTCTATTTTCCATCATATTAATCTTCCAACACTTTGCTATTTCTATTTCCATTTATTTTACTTTGCATCTTTATCATAAAAATACCAAAAATATTATCCTATTATCTCTATCAGATCTCACTCTCGTAAGTGACCGTGAAGCGATTGATAACCCCTTTATTGCGTTGGTTGCGAGGTTCTTGTTTGTTTGTGTAGGTGCGTGGGACTCGCGCGTGGACTCCTACTGGATTGATACCTTGGTTCTCAAAACTGAGGGAAATACTTACGCTACTTTGCTACATCACCCTTTCCTCTTCAAGGAAAAACCAACGCAGTGCTCAAGAGGTAGCAGTGAGCTGCGATAAAGGATGAATACAGGGCACTGATGGCGAACAGGACATGGACGCTCGTGCCGCGCTCCGCTGGCGCCAACATCGTCTCCGGCAAGTGGCTCTTCTGGCACAAGTTCAAAGCTGACGGGTCGCTCAGACGCTACAAGGCCACGTGGGTCGTCCGCGGTTTCTCTCAACGGCCGGGCGTCGACTTTGATGTGACATTCTCCCCCGTCATCAAGTCTACCATAATTCATGCGGTTCTCGCTATTGCTACTGGTCGAGACTGGCCGGTGCATCAGATGGACGTCAATAACGCGTTCCTGCAGGGTTACCTCACTGAGCGCGTCTACTGCCAGCAACCGGCCGGCTTCATCGACGACAGCCGCCCCAGCATGTCTGCCTCCTCGACAGGTCTCTGTACGGGTTGAAGCACGCACCTCGCGCCTGGTTTGATCGCTTCGTTGCACACCTCCGAAGGATGGGTTTCGTGGCCGCCCGGTTCGACCCGTCCCTGTTCGTGCTCCGGCGCTCTGGCTAGACCGCCTACTTGTTGTTGTACGTGGATGATATCATCGTCACTGCGTTGCGCCCTGCTCTCCTCCGAAAACGAAAGCAACAGCTCTTGTCCGAGTTCTGGATGAAGGACCTTGGCCCCCTGCTCTCCTTAGGGGTGAGTATATGATTGTGTATGTGAGCGACTTCCATTGTACTTTGTTCAAAAAAAGTAAAATAAGACGAACATCTGGTACAATTTATTTTATTTGGTAACAGTTTTAGGGTTCGATAGGCTATATGCCATTGTTCTCTACACTCGACTCAGGAAGCCAAAACGTTTATTTATTTTAGGGTTCAATGGGCTATATCCCATTAAAACACACAAAAACGCTAGAATAGTGATTGTTTGTGTTGTTCCAAATGGAAGGCCAAAAACATCATCCTCCTGCCAAATCTGTAGCTCACTCTTCTGGGCCGATGCCTTCTTTTGCGGGCGTTGCTCCCATTTCCTATGATGGCACTTTCGGCCTGTAACCCTACTTCCTCTTCTCCGAAGTCTACCACGGTGCCTTGGGATTGCTCAGATGAGGGCCAGGGCAAATTCTCTGCTCCACTTGCCGGTGCTGGCAGGGGTGACACCAACGGGTGCCATCCCCTTCTTGGAGGCATTACATGGCCTTGTTGGTGCCCCTCTTCAAGCATTAGGGGACACCCTAGGTCCGGTTATTTGGACCCGGCGAGAGCGGCGTCTTCGACGTGGCTCTCCTTCATGAAGGTGTTGTCTCATTTGCTTGCGGTGTCCCAGATGGCGGAGTTGGAAATCACTAGTACAAAAAGGACCCTACGTGAGATACATTAGTCGCAGTTTGATTTTGGCCCGGTACTAATGGTACCATTAGTCCCGGTTCGAATGGCTATGCATTAGTCTCGGTTCATGTTGAACCTTTAGTACCGGTTCGTGCCATGAACCGGTACTAAAGGGGTGGAGGCAGGCTGGCATCACGCCGGGGCCCCACAAGCCCCTTAGTCCCGGTTTGTGACACAAACCGGGACTAAAGGTCTAACCTATAATCCCGGTTTGTGTCACAAACCCGGACAAAGGGGTTTAACCTTTAGTCCCGGTTGGAGACACAAACCGGGACTAAAGGGCAATTTTTCAAACTGTACCCCCCCCCCCATGTATCGCCATTTCAGTTTTGAAAAAAAAGAAAATGATAAAAACTTCAAAAATTAAAATCCTTCGAGATGTAGTTATGTTACTACATCTACTAGTTAGGAAAATTTAAAAACTTAAATTTGGACAAGTTTTGAAAAAAACTGTGATGAAAAAGTAAAACGACTATATCTTTTGCATACAATTTCGAAAAAACATATAATATATCAAAATGTTCAGCACGAAAGTCTGCATCCGATTTTGACCGCCGTAAGCCGTATTGCAAATTTTTAGAATCCTCAAATTCTAAAAGGAAAAAAAAGTTATGCTCAAATTTTAGTTTTTTTGAATTTTGACCAAACTGTGGTCAAACTACTTATTCAAGAAATATTAGTGTTACTAAATAATTATTCAAGAATATTAGCGTGACTAAATAATTATTTTGGTTTTTTGAATTTTGGTCAAATCTGGTCAAACTATGGTCAAACTACTTATTCAAAAGATATTAGTGTTTCTAAATAATTATTCAAGAATATTAGTGTTACTAAATAATTATTCAAGAATATTAGTTTTTTGTATTTTGGTCATATCTGGTCAAACTGTGGTCAAACTACTTATTCAAGAAATATTAGTGTTACTAAATAATATTGTTTTTTAGAATAAAAGTTTGAAACTCAAACGGTGAAACGTGTGACTTCATGCTCAAGCTAAACTCCTGAGGGTTAACAGGATTGTCAGGAAAACAACAAGTGCAGACTTTGAAACTAGGGGGAATAGAATTCGGAAGTTAAGCGTGCTCATGCTGGAGTAGTGAGAGGACGGGTGACCTGCCGGGTAGTTAGACGATTTGGAATGAGTGATCCACACTTGAGCAGTTATGAGGGGTGATTAGAGACTAAATGGTCAAATAATTCAAATTTTTGAAAATCTGGAAAAAATAAAAAAATACAAAAAAATTCAAAAAAAAACCTTTAGTCTCGGTTGGTGTTACCAACCGGGACTAAAGGTCCCCCATACCACGGCGCAAGCTCGTGCCACGTGGTGGGCCTTTAGTGGCGGTTCGTGTTGAACCGGGACTAGGGGGTGCTTTAGTCTCCACCCTTTAGTGCCGGTTCTAGAACCGACACTAAAGGCCCTGATGAACCGCGATTAAAGCTCTGTTTTCTACTAGTGAATGGTGGTCTCGTCTTTCTTTTGTTTGGGCTCCTTCTCAGGGCTAGGCGAGTTTTGCATTGTTATTTCCTATGTTTGGGCCGAGCACCCAATGTCTCTCTGCTCCGTGCACCATGTCATGCTTGCTTGCGTTTGTGTCATGTGTTTTACCATTCTTTGTACTCATTCTTTCTTTGTCTATCAATGGAAAGATACACAAACTTTATGTATTAACGAAAAAATATAACCCCATAATGAAACCAAAAAAAAAGAGCTAGAATAATGGTATGTTGTGGAACTCTAAAATAGACCTGTAACAGAGACCTGGGGTGACGGTATGCAAAAGCTATCATTTATTAGTGGTAAACAGTGGGATCATAGCCCAAGGACACACATAAAAATGTCAGAACAATGATATTTTCTGGTGTTCCAAATTAGGCCAGTAACCGTGACCCAGGGGTCATAGAACGCGAAAATCATCAAGCTATCTAAAAAGTGGTCCATACACCATGTGAGCACCGGAAAACATGGCAGAACAATAATATATTGTGCCGTTGCAATATAGATATGCACTTAACCGTGATTCAGGGGTCACAGAATGCAAAAAATCATTGGAATAGCCAAAAAAGGTGGGCTAAAGCTCATGTGAACGCCTGGAAAATCCTAGAACAACAATTATATATCGTGGCGTTCCAATATAGAGAGGACCATGGCCGATGAAAACACACGAAAAATGTCAGAACAACATAATTTACGGTGTTCCAAAATAGACATGTAACCCTGATCTATGGGTCATAGAATGTGGGAATCACCCGGGTACCCAAAACCAAAAAGGCATGTGCATTTGGTGCTTTAGAGCATTAGCAGCAGATGGTCTAAATTACATCCTCTATGATATTTTTTTCGACGGCTATGAATTATTTGGTATTTGGTAGCTCACTAGCAATATTCTTTTGCATGGATGGAATGGCTAAGAAAACTGAAAAAAAAAACATTTATTATGTTGCTTACCAATATATTTTTAGTACTCCCTTCATTTTTATATACAAGGCCACAAACTCAGATTACAGGTACCAAGATAAAATTAAATACATACGTTGCAAGCTTGCTTTTCTTTTTGTTTAATGTCACCATTAATCTGCAACATGCATGCAAGGAAACTGAGGCTAGTCATAGTGGGAATAACTTAGATAGTAACATAGCGCACTTCAAGAAAATACTGCTTATGTGGCATATAGTTAATGAGGAGAGAGGTGTTTAGAGTAACATAATATTTTACTATAACATAGCGCTTCACGAGAAAGGATGAGTATATAAGCTAATAAATGAAGCCATCTATGACACTACTAATATGTTACTTTGCACTATGGAGGTAGTAACTTAGACTAGTGTCATATGCATGACACTAATATAAGTTACTCCGCACTATGACCAGCCTGAGTGGAGAAAGTAGCTAGTGTCATTATGATTGCAAGCATGCAAGTAGTAAACAGGTTGCTAGTACGAGAAAATGTCATTAATTCTTTCCTCGATTACTCTTGCTGGCCTTGTATAGATGCAAAATGTATTTTTATAGTGGCCTCGTATAAGTAAATGGAGGGGTGTCGATTGGCCTGGAAGGGCAAAAACAAACACGAGTTACATGCTTCCATACAACAGGAATTTATTTTTTTATTTTTTCTGTGTTTGTCTATGTATGAGTTGCTGGAGATGCTCTCGTAGCGTGTGACAGAGCAAAGATGAAACACATCTGCTTTTGTTTTTCGTCTGCACAGAAGCAAAGCTGAGCCTAAGCATGCATGTGCTTCTTCTTTTTCTGCGGCCCACAAGCAAAGCAAAGAATACACACCCGGATATTGTCCTCTATTTTAGGTATACACCACCATGCTGTCGTAGGAAGCGTGAGATAGAGCAAAGATGAAAAACATCTTCTTTTGATTTACCTCCGGACACAAGCGCTGCTGAGCCAAAGCATGCATGCATGCATGCGCTTTTTCTTTTTCTTTTTCTGCGACACTCAAGCAAAGCATCCTCTGAGCTACGTAGGTTCTTTCCCACGTTCGTTCACATGAGGGGCTGACAGGCCTGCCATGCTTAGTTGAGCCCATACTGCCAGACAGTGAAGCTATCACATCCTATCTACCGAACTAGGTGAACCGCCAAGGAGGATGGCCGGAGCTGCTGGGAGTCGGAGGAAGAGCGGCGGCGGCGATCCAAAGAAGAAGAAGCAGCAGCAAGAGCCATGGCCGGAAGAGAAATCGCTCAACCAATATGCTCTCGCGCGGACATACCTTCTCGGGGGGGTAACCCTAATAGGATACCTGGCGCTTACGTGGTCGACGGTAGTCCTCCTGGGTGGCTTTGTCACCGCGCTGGGGAAGAAGGATTTTTGGTGCCTCACATTTATTAGCATGATACAGGCAGCCGGGTCAGTAATGTCTTCCTATCTACAGTATAAATTCTCCATCTACAGACCATCCTTTCTCTGTGTTGTCTGCCACGTTTTTTGTGTTGTTTATTGTTTATTATTTCCTTTTCGCTCCCTCCTATATATATATATATATATATATATATATATATATATATATATATATATATATATGACAAAATTTTCCTACTACCGGCTGTAGTTACCCCACATTGGTTTCATACGTTCTAGGTAGTATCCATCATATTAGAGATTATGTATGCGTATTATTTAGTATATCAGATGTTTAGGTATAGTATATATACTATTTTTTTGGTAGTATGTATCATATTTTATGCATACTTCATTTCGCACTCAAATATGTACGTATTTCACAAATACAATAAAACTATAAGCTCACTTGTAATTTTTCATATAACTCACCTTGAAGTATTTTAGATATACTATATGAACACACTAAAAATAATAATGTAGAGGATATACTACCACATGGTAGTATATGGGAAATGGGTTTAGCTACACCGGGTAGTAGGATGCATTTTCCATATATACTAGATCGTCGAAGGCGCGCGTTGCTGTGCCTGTCCATTTTTGCACTATAATATAAATGAGTGATGCAATTATAAGTGTGGTATTTTAATTTGTGATGTAATTATAACACCCACAATGATTTTTTCCTCAAAATTTTTGAAACCCGAAATTTGTTTGGTGGTGCTTGTATTTTGCGTATGTTTTTTTATCAAGAGGGCGGGGGGTGGGGAGCAAGAGCATCAAAGCAAAAAATGTGGGCACTTGGAGACAACTACGTACAATCGCTACAGTAAAATGGTTGACAAAAACATTTCCAGCAAAACAGTAAAATATAATGGCTGCGCTCACCCATTTTTTGCTAGGACGATAGACAATTTTATAATATATATGGCACAAACTATATAAGTTAAAAACAAAAACTTGATAGGCCAATATCTGAAATAGATAGGTATACATAAGTAAATACAATTATTCAATAGCTTGGTCCAGGATAAACTGAGCTTTCAAGTGTTGAGAACATGACCAAAGGTTTCCCGGAAAAAAAAAGACAACATGACCAAAGACAACTTCTTATACTTCGCTCAATCTCTGTGGGGAGCATAGCATGGCTAGAAATCAGAACATTGATAGGCGAGGAAGCATGCAAGTCGGCTTGGTATGTCAAGACACTGGATCTGAATGGTCTCTCTAGTGGCATCAACTATTATCACACATAACAGTGTAGAAGTTATCGGTGTATAGTCACGAAGGGAAATGAACACAATGACATTTATGACATTGAGCTACCACTTGAATTTTTTACTGCAGAGCACCACCATTGATTAGCACCAAAAATGACAAAAAATTGTACATGACTGTTCTCTAAAGCACATAAAAATTACAGTATCAATGCGTAGCTAAGGTTATTTTCTCCAAAAGTTGCACAGTTAAGTAGTGCCCTAACTAATTCCACAAACTTTCTTCAAATTGTGTAACACTAGATTATGAAGTTTCTAATTAGCAACCAAGTGTCATATACATGACAAAATAAATGCATGATACCATGTCCGTGTGATCTACTATTTGCCTAATCTCTAGATTAGTGTTTTGCCATTTTTGGATGAACACAAACCTTATACTAAGCACAAAAAACATAAAATTGTCAGACCTCTTAATAATCAAATTATAATAATGAAGTAAATGATACCCATAAATGAGGATTATTTGACATAGATAAGAAACATGTTAATAGGGGCATAACAGCTGCCCAGAGAGTACCTCAAGAATATGTAGAGCATGGACTTATCTACATTTGCATAAACAATTTGCAGCCTTGGCCTGGAAATGAAGGAGATACAATCATTGAACTACAAATCAATAGCAGAACATCATGCTAATTTAGCTCCGAACAATGCTTGTTGCATCTAGATCCATACAGATTCCCCATACCTAACGAACTTAGAGGATCTGAGTTAGCTTCGATTCCTTATTTAATAACACCAACAAGTGAAATTCAATGACTGCCTTTTTTCATGGCAATGTAACCCATAAAGTAAATGTGCCAATTTATGTTCATTCCACCATGCTTAATATAGGCTGGCTGGATTCTGTTGTGATAGAGCTACACCTACGAGATAGATACATGATTGAACATGTTATAGGCATTATTTCAGTAGTGCTAGAGTGAGTATTTGGTGATTGGCGGATGGCAAAAGTAAATGAAAAAACCATTTTCAACATAGGGCGATCTTATTGCTGCCTTGCCTAAAAAAAGAACATATCTCACATATAGGCCAGTCTTGGTCAGCATCTTCACTAACATAAGCACCTACCTCGTCCAGTTACTTAAAAAAGCATAACTTTGGCTCAGTCATACACAGGAAGATTCATACACTAATATAACAAACTGAGACCACCCTTGTAAATATTTTGTTGATAAAGTGAAAATTTTACAATATTTACTGCAAGTCTGTATAGTTTACCTGCATCCAGGCATTGCCTGCATCCAAACATTCATGTAGAAGACATTGTTTTCAAGATCATTGAACAACACACTTTTACTGTGGTATATTGCATTAGGAAAAACTTACCATAGCATGATTTTTAGTTAAATAGAAATTGAGAAATACAATCATGTAGATTGTGGCCTTTTATTATGCAGCCTTTTAGCAACACTACTTGTAGGTGTTCAGAACGAATTTGTTTATAAGCTTATGAGAATTAGTATAAAAAGCAATTAATCATAGTTGACTAAACAGAATAATATTCAATGACATCAAAACTAAATTGTCAAAGCGCATGTTTACTGCTACATGTGAGCATAAGTTTCAGTCAAATTTGATGTTACCTCAGCAGTGTAACTGTACACTTGGCTATTTGTTGGCAATAATAGAAGTTCCTTGCCAGAACTGGCAGCGAATTTTAAACTTTCGTGACCAATGAAAAGAAACATAGTAGGTAAAATTGAGTCGGACTAAGTAGGTTGCTTAAAAAATGAAACAACCAGCATGTGTGATATCTTTCTCCAATCAAATTATCACAAGTTTTTATCGCTAACTACGAATAAGATTTTGAAATAATAATACATTGTCAATAAGTCATAAATGGACAGCTTCTAAATAAAATATGTGATATTGATTCTTGATGCCATCACTAAACCATGCCTTGCATAGAATAATATATACACTTGAACGGCACCCTTATATCAAGCTTTGCAATTATGTTCACACTCTTGCGATTGAAATTCGCTTTGGAAAGTCGAAACCATCCAGCCTGTGATCAAACCCTGAAAAAAATGCATGGAGTGATCAGAACTATCACTCATTTGCAAACAATCATACAGTATAGCTCCAAAAGAGGGATAATTTGGCATGAGATCTTAGCAGCCCTATTTACTGGTCATTATTCCATGTGATGCGATAACATCCAATCGATAAGTACTCGAGCAAAACTAAGACATAATTAGTTTTCCTTGCAAAAGGAACGAAAAATTGAGCAAATAAGATGTCGTACATGAAATTGATTCCCCCCTGTAAGTTTACCGCAGAAGCACCTAATGTAATAGACTAACACACTACCATAGATCTCAATGAGACTATGAGAGCCTATGTAGGCAGGAAGAGAGAAGGATAGACAGTACTATTTCTGTAGAATAATAATATCGCAAAAATGAAGGCCTGAACGAAGAGGAGGAAGGGGCAATACCATGAAGGTTGAGGACCTGGTGGTGCTGGCTGAGGAAGAGGTCGTGAAGGATCAAACGACGGTCATTGCGTGTTGCCGCGCAGACCAGCCACAGTGCTCAGTACTGAAACCAGCGGATCAGGATTCAATTCGTGGTCGCCGAAGAGGCGCCTCCTTGCCGATGACTACGGGACCATATTGCTCTCTGCGGCTAAACGGAATTCCACCACTCCACTGGAGTGAAGCGGCATGCCCAATGGCGTCCCGGCGGAGGAAGGCTGCTGCTGCGAGCGTAGAAAGGGGGATGCGCAAGAGGAGGCAGATTGGGACTCGGGAGGGCTGGTCTTGGTTTAGGGCTATCCAAAGGCAGATGCACAAAGCGTATCACGACCGTTCCTTCGGGATCAGAGGGAAAATTGTATGGGTGAACGAGAGGGCTCCGAAATTGCTTCGGGAATAGAGGCCCTTAAGGAGATTTGTCCCATGAGGGGTCCGCGCGCGAGGAGAGGCGCATCTACATTCAGGAAAGATTGAGCGACAGCCTAAAATGCTTCAGACGGAAAATCCAACAGCCAGAAGCATGGATGCGTGAGGAAACTCCATTTAGGCTCGGTTATACTGTCCCGCGCCCGTCTATTACCCATATAATAAGGTTTGGAAGAGTACAAATTCATAATGAATCTAAATAATTTCATTTTCTATAAATATTTAATAGAAAATATATATGCAAAATTAGATACAAACTGAGTCCGTCTTTTATCTTTAAAGCACAATAGTGAACTAAACTTTCTGGATTAACAAAACACTGCACGGGTACTTGTTCTTCAAAGATTAATACTAAACACAAATTACTTTTGCAAACTCATGATTTAAAGGTGCTACATATATATATGTAATGTTCAGATCGTTGAATAGTATTTTTGCATGTTAGCATGATCATTTAAAGTTACATGTATCCTGATATTTCAAATATGATCCAAAGCCACAAATTTAATTCTTCATGAGAATCTCCTTACACGGCATGCACATACAAGAATCGATCTCTAACCACCAATCTATAGTTAGCAAAAGGAACATTTCGTACAGTGTATGATATTCCTGATTTGCATCTCTCACCACTTGGAGGAACTTAACTCTAGGTCAGCTAGCTGCACCCTTTCGGCAGACACATAATCAATTACCAGATGTAAAAATGATGGAGGTAACACACAAAATCCTTTAGAAACAATAAGTATGAACTGAATAGGGATGAATTCGAATTTCTTTTAACAAACA
Organism: Triticum dicoccoides; assembly: GCF_002162155.2. Taxonomy (NCBI): domain Eukaryota; kingdom Viridiplantae; phylum Streptophyta; class Magnoliopsida; order Poales; family Poaceae; genus Triticum; species Triticum dicoccoides. Next base: position 748,775,618 of record NC_041386.1, on the reverse strand, counting down.
TCTTTATTAAATACAAATGACTGTTATATTTACAGCTAGAAGAGGTACAATGTTCCTCTAGAATAAAATAGGTACCATGCAAGGTGGAGGATCCTCGTCTCTCCTGACACAAGCTCATGTGCAAGTGCTTTATCTTCATAGGGACAGTGGTCGAAGATTATCTTGACAAAATCTCTGGATGGTAGTAGTAATCATACACTACACCGTCGTCAGGCGGTGTGAATGACAACCATCCTTCCTAGTCATGCCTACGTACATTTCATGGTATTTAACCGTCGTCATAGGTCATGAGCTTCCACAATCTGAGCATCCTGGACATAATGAAGTTTAACATTTGCAGCCGCTATACAAGAAACCTTTCACATCTTGCATAATTGCTGAAATCATTTCATCAAAAGAGGCATCAATATTGAGCTCAACAAACCCACGTGATGGCACCCTGAATCCAATCCTTTTCAGTTTTGCTGTATGTACATGGCCTTGGAAAAGTTTAGATGCCAAGGCATTTACGATCATCACTGTCCAGCTCGGGAATGAACTGAAACTAACATCACATAAGACCAGCTACATATGTAACTATTCGGTTCAACAAATGTTCTATACTGCAACCCACGTCAGATTCATTCTAAAATATTATAAATACATGCAGTAGGGAGAATTTCCTACAGTTTTGCATGATTTTTTTGGCTGAAACCTCTGAGTATTTTTATTCTATTATACATGGCATCAGGAATCTAATTTACATGAAGAACATGCTGCAAAAATAGTGACTGAAGATGCTTGCTATCACCTTACATGATTTTAAGAACATGCTTGGCTTTTTTTATCTCTGCTTTGCCGAGACAATTTATCTTATCGCCTTCAATTCTATAAAAACAATAGGGCACACTAATCATGTCCCAATAAGTGGTCAGAGATGAAACTTCTTGCATATTAAGAACAGACGTTACCTTATGAAGAGCACAAAGTTCTTACCGAAAGTGCTAAGTTTCACAATCATTTGAAAACGCTAAGTGATATATGTGCGCGCACAAACACGCGCATAGACTGCATTTTAACATCGTCTTGAAAACACAGAAGTTTAGAGTGAGGGATTGCATGTTGCCACAATAATACATGATCAAACCAAATCATTGTTCCTTTTTCTAGTACTCTTCATTCAACAAAGATAACGATCACTCCGACGAGACATGACTCTACAAAGCCTGCATATTCCGCCGAGTAAAATTTTAATTAGATCATCAAATCACATATAGCATTCTTTGATGAGAAAGAGATAATGACATAAATTCAACTAGTTCTATTAATTCAACTAGTTCAACTAAGCACTTGCTAAAAATAAACTAGTTCTATTAATTTTCTAACTAAAAATAAACTAGTTCTATAGTAGGGATTGCCATGCAACGGATGCACTAGAGCTATAGATGTATGAAAGCCCAACAAAAGAAACTAAGTGGGTATGCATCCAACTTGCTTGCTCACGAAGACCTAGGACACTTTGAGGAAGCCCATCATTGGAATATACAAGCCAAGTTTATAATGAAAAATTCCCACTAGTATATGAAAGTGACAACATAGAAGACTCTCTATCATGAAGATCATGGTGCTACTTTGAAGCACAAGTGTGGAAAAAGGATAGTAACATTGTCCCTTCTCTCTTTTTCTCTCTTTTTTTTCTTTTTTTTCTTCGGCCTTTTTCTCTTTTTTTTTCTTTGTCCTCTTTTTTTCTCCTTTTTTATTTAGTACGGAATCTCATCCCGACTTGTGGGGGAATCATAGTCTCCATCATCCTTTCCTCACATGGGACAATGCTCTAATAATGATGATCATCACACTTTTATTACTTACAACTCAAGAATTACAACTCAATATTTAGAACAAAATATGACTCTATGTGAATGCCTTCGGCGGTGTACCGGGATATGCAATGAATCAAGAGTGACATGTATGAAAAATTATGAATGGTGGCTTTGCCACAATATACGATGTCAACTACATGATCATGCAAAGCAATATGACAATGATGAAGCGTGTCATAATAAACGAAATGGTGGAAAGTTGCATGGCAATATATCTCGGAATGGCTATGGAAATGCCATAATAGGTAGGTATGGTGGCTGTTTTGAGGAAGGTAAATGGTGGGTGTATGATACCGGCAAAAGTTGCGCGGCATAAAAGAGGCTAGCAATGGTGGAAGGGTGAGAGTGTGTATAATCGATGGACTCCCATTATTCATAAAGAACTCATATACTTATTGCAAAAGTTTACTAGCCCTCGAAGCAAAGTACTACTACGCATGCTCCTAGGGGAAGGGTTGGTAGGAGTTAACCATCGTGCGATCCCGACCTCCACACATAAGGAAGGAAATCAAAAGAGCACACCATGCAACAAATTTGTCACATAACTTTTACCATACGTGCATGCTATGGGACTTGCCAACTTCAACACAAGTATTTCTCAATTTCATAATTACCCAACTAGCATGACTCTAACATTACCACATTTATATCTCAAAACAATTATCAAGCATCAAATTGATCATAGTGTTTAATGCACTTTCTATGATAGTTTTTATTATACCTATCTTGGATGCTCATCACTTTAGGACTAAAGTTTTAACCAAAGCAAATTACCATGTTGTTCTAAAAGACTCTCAAAATAATATAAGTGAAGCATGAGAGATCAATAATTTCTATAAAATAAAACTACCACCGTGCTCTAAAAGATATAAGTGAAGCACTAGAGCGGAAATTATATACCTCAAAAGATATAAGTGAAGCACATAGAGTATTCTAATAAATTCCGAATCATGTGTGTCTCTCTCAAAAGGTGTGTACAGCAAGGATTATTGTGGTAAACTGAGAATCAAAGACACAAATCATAAAATACGCTCCAAGCAAAACACATATCATGTGGTGAATAAAAATATAGCCCCAAGTAAAGTTACCGATAGATGAAGACGAAAGAGGGGATGCCTTCCGGGGCATCCCCAGGCTTAGGCTTTTGATTGTCCTTGAATTTTACCTTGGGTTGCCTTGGGCATCCCCAAGCTTAGGCTCTTGCCACTCTTTGTTCCATAATCCATCAAATCTTTACCCAAAACTTGAAAACTTCACAACACAAAACTCAACAGAAAAACTCAAAAGCTCCGTTAGCGAAATGAAACAAACCACCACTTCAAGTTACTGTAATGAACTCATTCTTTATTTATTTTGGTGTTAAACCTACTTTATTCCAACTGCTCTATGGTTTATAAGTGTAGGGGAACGTAGTAGAATTTTAAAATTTTCTACGCATCACCAAGATCAATCTATGGAGTCATCTACCAACGAGAGAGAGGAGTGCATCTACATACCCTTGTAGATCGCGAGCGGAAGCGTTCAAGAGAACAGGGTTGATCGAGTCATACTCGTCGTGATCCAAATCACCGATGACCGAGCGCCGAACGGACAGCACCTCCGCGTTCAACACATGTACGGTTGGGGAAGACGTCTCCTCCTCCTTGATCCAGCAAGGGGGAGGAGAGGTTGATGGAGATCCAGTAGCACGACGGCGTGGTGGTGGAAGCAGCGGGGATCTTGGCAGGGCTTCGCTAAGCTCAGCGAGAGGGAGAGGTGTTACGAGGGGAGAGGGAGGCGCCAGGGGCTAGGGTGCGGCTCCCATGCGCCTCCCCACTATATATAGGGGTGGAGGGGGCTGGTTTCTTGCCCTCCAAGTCCATTGGGGCGTTGGCAAAGGTGGGGGAAAGAAATCCCATCATTTCCCTTCCCCACCGATTGTTATCCCTCCTTTTTAGGGATCTTGATCTTATCACTTCGGGATATGATCTTATTGTTTCTAAGGGGAGATCTTGGTGCGCCTTGACCAGGGGTGTGGGGCCTTGCCCCCACTACCACGTTCATGTGGGTCCCCCCATGCAGGTGGGCCCCACTCCAGAACCTTCTAAAACCTTCCCGGTACAATACCGAAAAATCCTGAACATTTTCCAGTGGCCAAAATAAGACTTCCTATATATAAATCTTTACCTCTGGACCATTCCGGAACTCCTCATGATGTCCAGGATCTCATCCGGTACTCCGAACAACTTTTGGGTTACCGCATACTAATATCTCTACAACCCTAGCGTCACTGAACCTTAAGTGTGTAGACCCTATGGGTTCGGGAGACATGCAGACAAGATCGAGACGACGACTCTCCAGTCAATAACCAACAGCGGGATCTGGATACCCATGTTGGCTCCCACATGTTCCACGATGATCTCATCGGAAGAATCATGATGTCGAGGATTCAATCAATCCCATATTCAATTCCCTTTGTCTAGCGGTATTGTACTTGCCCGAGATTCGATCATCGGTATCTGATTCCTTGTTCAATCTCGTTACCTGCAAGTCTCTTTACTCGTTCCATAACACATCATCCCATGATCAACTCCTTGGTCACATTGTGCACATTATGATGATGTCCTACCGAGTGGGCCCATAGATACCTCTCCGTCACACGGAGTGACAAATCCCAGTCTCGATTCGTGCCAACCCAACAGACACTTTCGGAGATACCCGTAGTACACCTTTATAGCCACCCAGTTGCGTTATGATGTTTGGCACACCCAAAGCATTCCTACGGTATCCGGGAGTTGCACAATCTCATGGTCTAAGGTAATGATACTTGACATTTAGAAAAGCTTTAGCATACGAACTACACGATCTTTGTGCTAGGCTTAGGATTGGGTCTTGTCCATCACATCATTCTCCTAATGATGTGATCCCGTTATCAACGACATCCAATGTCCATGGTCAGGAAACCGTAACCATCTATTGATCAACGAGCTAGTTAACTAGAGGCTTACTAGGGACATGGTGTTGTCTATGTATCCACACATGTATCTGAGTTTCCTATCAATACAATTCTAGCATGGATAATAAACGATTATCATGAACACGGAAATATAATAATAACCAATTTATTATTGCCTCTAGGGCATATTTCCAACAGTCTCCCACTTGCACTAGAGTCAATCATCTAGTTCACATCGCCATGTGATTAACACTCACAGGTCACATCGCCATGTGACCAACATCCAAAGAGTTTACTAGAGTCAATAATCTAGTTCACATCACTGTGTGATTAACACTCAATGAGTTCTAGGTTTAATCATGTTATGCTTGTGAGAGAGGTTTTAGTCAACGGGTCTGCAACATTCAGATCCGTATGTACTTCGCAAATCTTTATGCTATATTTGGAGCCATTTCAAATAACTGTTCTACTTGGAGCTATTCTAAATTGTTGCTCCATTATACGTATCCGGTATCTCTACTTAGAGCTATCCGGATAGGTGTTAAGCTTGCATCGATGTAACTCTTTACGTCGAACTCTTTATCACCTCCATAACCGAGAAACATATCCTTATTCCTCTAAGGATAATTTTGACCGCTATCTAGTGATCTACTCCTAGATCACCTTTGTACCCTCTTGCCAGACATGTGGCAAGGCACACATCAGGTGTGGTACTCAGCATGGCATACCGTATAGAGCCTATGAGAAAAGAATAGGGGACGACCTTCGTCCTTCCTCTTTCTCCTGCCGTGGTCGAGCTTTAACTTCATAACTTCATACCTTACAACTCAGGAAAGAACTCCTTCTTTGACTGATCCATCTTGAACACCTTCAAGATCATGTCAAGGTATGTGCTCATTTGAAAGTACCATTAAGCGTTTTGATCTATCCTTATAGATCTTGATGCTCAATGTTCAAGTAGCTTAATCCAGGTTTTCCATTGAAAAACACTTTTCAAATAACACTATATGCTTTCTAGAAATTCTACATCATTTCTGATCAACAATATGTCAACAACATATACTCATCAGAAATTCTATAGTGCTCCCACTCACTTCTTTGGAAATACAAGTTTCTCATAAACTTTGTATAAACCCAAAAGCTTTGATCATTTCATCAAAGCGTACATTCCAACTCCGAGATGCTTACTCCAGTCCTTAGAAGGATTGCTGGAGCTTTGCATACTTGTTAGCATTTTTCAGGACTGAGAAAACCTTCTGGTTGTATCACATACAACCTTTACTCAAGAAAATCGTCAAGGAAACAATATTTTCACATCGTATCTGCAAGATTTCATAAACAATGCAGTAACTGCTAACATAATTCCAACAGACTCTTAGCATCGCTACGAGTGAGAAAGTCTCATCGTAGTAAACTCCTTGAACTTGTCGGAAAACATCTTAACGACAAGTCGAGCTTTCTTAATGGTGATACTTACCACTATTGTCTGTCTTTCTTTTACAATCCATATGTACCCAACAGCCTTATGACCATCAAGTAGTTCTTCCAAAGTCTACACTTTGTTTTCATACATGGATCCTCTCTCGGATTATATGGCCTCGAGCCAATTTTCGGAATCCGGGCCCACCATCGCTTCTCCATAGCTCGTAGGTTCATTGTTGTCTAGCAACATGACTTCCAAGACATGATTACTTACCACTCTAAAGTAGTACGCATCCTTGTCGTCCTACGAGGTTTGGTAGTGACTTGATCCGAAGTTTCATGATCACTATCATAAGCTTCCACTTCAATTGGTGTAGGTGCCACAGGAACAACTCCCTGTGCCCTGCTATACACTGGTTGAAGTGATGGTTCAATAACCTCATCAAGTCTCCACCATCCTCACACACAATTCTTTCGAGAGAAACTTTTCCTCGAGAAAGGACCCGATTCTAGAAACAATCCCTATTGCTTTCGGATCTGAGACAGCAGGTATACCCAACTGTTTTGGGTACTCTATGAAGATGCATTTATCCGCTTTGGGTTCGAGCTTATCAGCCTGAAACTTTTTCACATAAGCGTTGCAGCCCCAAACTTTTAAGAAATGACAGCTTAGGTTTCTCTAAACCATAGTTCATACGGTGTCATCTCATCGGAATTACGTGGTGCCCTATTTAAAGTGAATGTGGTTGTCTCTAATGCCTAACCCATAAACTATCGTGGTAATTCGATAAGAGACATCATGGTATGCATCATATCCAATAGGGTGCAGTTATGATGTCCGGACACACCATCACACTATGGTGTTCCAGGCTGTATTAGTTGTGAAACAATTTCCACAATGTATTAATTCTGTGCCAAACTCGTAATTCAGATATTCATCTCTATGATCATATCATAGATATTTTATCCTCTTGTCACGACGATCTTCAACTTCACCCTGAAATTACTTGAACCTTTCAATAATTCAGACTCGTGATTCATCAAGTAAATATACTTAGCATCTACTCAAATCATCTGTGAAGTAAGAATATAACGATATCCACTACATGCCTCAGCACTCATTGGACTGCACACGTCAAGATGTATTACTTCCAACAAGTTGCTTTCTTGTTCCATCTTACTAAAACGAGCCCTTTCAGTCATCTTGCCCATGTGGTATGATTTGCATGTCTCAAGTGATTCAAAATCAAGTGAGCCCAAATGATCCATCTGTATGGAGTTTCTTCATGCATATATAACAATAGGCATGGTTTGCATGTCTCAAGTGATTCAAAATCAGGTGAGTCCAAAGATCCATCAACATGGAGCTTCTTCATGCGTTTTATACCAATATGACTCAAATTGTAGTGCCACAAGTATGTGGTAATATCATTACTATCTTATATCTTTTGGCATGAACATGTGTATCACTATGATCGGGATTCAATAAACCATTCATTTTAGGTGCAAGACCATTGAAGGTATTATTCAAATAAACAGAGTAGCCATTATTCTCCTTAAGTGAATAATCGTATTGAAATAAACATAATCCAATCATGTCTATGCTCAACGCAAACACCAAATAACACCAATCCCGATGGTAAACGGAGCATGCGATGCTTGATCACATCAACCTTGGAAACACTTCCAACACATATCATCGTCTCACCTTTGACTAGTCTCCGTTTATTCCGTAGCCTTTCATTTCGAGTTACCAACACTTAGCAACCGAACCGGTATCTAATACCCTGCTGCTACTAGGAGTACTAGTAAAGTACACATTTAATATAATGTATGTCGAATACATACTCCTTTCAACCTTGCCAGCCTTCTCATCTACCAAGTATCTAGGGTGGTTCTGCTTTAGTGACCGTTCCCCTTATTACAGAAGCACTTAGTCTCGGGCTTGGGTTCAACTTTGGGTTTCTTCACTAGAGCAGCAACTGATTTGTCGTTTCATGAAGTATCCCTTTCTTGCCCTTGCCCTTCTTGAAACTAGTGGTTTTACTAACCATCAACAATTGATGCTCTTATTTGATTTCTACTTTCGTGGTGTCGCGAATAGCTCAAGCATCATCATATCTATCCCTCATATGTTATAGTTCATCACGAAGCTCTAGTAGCATGGTGGCAGTGACTTTGGAGAACCATCACTATCTCATCTGGAAGATCAACTCCCACTCGATTCAAGCGATTGTAGTACTCATACAATCTGAGCACATGCTCAACGATTGAGCTTTTCTCCTTAGTGTGCAGGCTTAAGAAACTTGTCAATGGTCTCATACCTCTTGACGTGGGCACTAGCCTGAAATCCCAATTTCAGTCCTTGGAACATCTCATATGTTCTGTGATGTTTCAAAAACGTCTTTGGTGCCTCAATTCTAAACCATTTAGCATTACGCACTGAACTGTCATGTAGTCATCAAAACGTGTATGTCAGTTGTTCGCAACATCCACAACCGACGTTCAAGGTTCAGCTCACTGAGTGGTGCATTAAGGACATAATCCTTCTGCGCAGCAATGAGAACAATCCTCCCAGTCTGCATAATTGCTACTATCAACTTTCAACTAAATTTTCTCTAGGAACATATCTAGAACAGTAGAACTAAAGCGTAAGCTACGACTTAATTTGCAAAGTCCTTTTGACTATGTTCATGATAATTAAGGTCATCTGATTATTTAATGAACTCCCACTTAGATAGACATCCCTCTAGTCATCTAAGTGATACATGATCCGAGTCAACTAGGCCGTGTCCGATCATCACGTGAGACGGACTAGTCATCATCGGTGAACATCTTCATGTTGATCGTATCTTCTATACGACTCATGTTCGACCTTTCGGTCTTCCGTGTTCCGAGGCCATGTCTGTACATGCTAGGCTCGTCAAGTCAACCTAAGTGTATTGCGTGTGTAAATCTGGCTTACACCCGTTGTATTCGAACGTTAGAATGTATCACACCCGATCATCATGTGGTGCTTCGAAACAACGAATCTTCGCAATGGTGCATAGTTAGGGGGAACACTTTTCTTGAAATTATTGCGAGGTTCATCTTATTTTAGCTACAGTCGTTCTAAGCAAATAAGATGTAAAACATGATAAACATCACATGCAATCAAATAGTGACATGATATGGCCAATATCATTTTGCTCCTTTTGATCTCCATCTTCAGGGCGCCATGATCATCATCATCACCGGCATGACACCATGATCTCCATCATCATGATCTCCATCATCGTGTCTTCATGAAGTTGTCTCGTCATCTATTTCTTCTACTACTATGGCTAACGGTTTAGCAATAAAGTAAAGTAAATACATGACGTTTATGTTGACACGCAGGTCATAAATAAATTAAGACAACTCCTATGGCTCCTGTCGGTTGTCATACTCATCGACATGCAAGTCGTGATTCCTATTACAAGAACATGATCAATCTCATACATCACATATATCATTCATCACATCCTTTTGCCCATATCACATCACAGGACATATGCTGCAAAAACAAGTTAGATGTCCTCTAATTGTTGTTGCACATTTTTACATGGCTGCTATAGGTTTCTTAGCAAGAACGTTTCTTACCTACGCGAAAACCACAACGTGATATGCCAATTTCTATTTACCCTTCATAAGGACCCTTTTCATCGAATCCGATCCGACTAAAGTGGGAGAGACAGACACCCGCTAGCCACCTTATGCAACTAGTGCATGTCAGTCGGTGGAACCTGTCTCACGTAAGTGTACATGTAAGGTCGGTCCGGGCCGCTTCATCCCACGATGCCGCCGAATCAAGATAAGACTAGTAACGGCAAGTAAATTGACAAAATCGACGCCCACAACTACTTTGTGTTTTACTCGTGCATAGAAACTACGCATAGACCTAGCTCATGATGCCACTATAGGGGAACGTAGTAGAATTTTAAAATTTTCTACGCATCACCAAGATCAATCTATGGAGTCATCTACCAACGAGAGAGAGGAGTGCATCTACATACCCTTGTAGATCGCGAGCGGAAGCGTTCAAGAGAACAGGGTTGATCGAGTCATACTCGTCGTGATCCAAATCACCGATGACCGAGCGCCGAACGGACAGCACCTCCGCGTTCAACACATGTACGGTTGGGGAAGACGTCTCCTCCTTCTTGATCCAGCAAGGGGGAAGGAGAGGTTGATGGAGATCCAGCAGCACGACGGCGTGGTGGTGGAAGCAGCGGGGATCTTGGCAGGGCTTCGCCAAGCTCAGCGGGAGGGAGAGGTGTTACGAGGGGAGAGGGAGGCGTCAGGGGCTAGGGTGCGGCTCCCATGCGCCTCCCCACTATATATAGGGGTGGAGGGGGCTGGTTTCTTGCCCTCCAAGTCCATTGAGGCGTTGGCAAAGGTGGGGAAAAGAAATCCCATCATTTCCCTTCCCCACCGATTGTTATCCCCCTTTTTAGGGATCTTGATCTTATCCCTTCGGGATATGATCTTATTCCTTCTAAGGGGGGATCTTGGTGCGCCTTGACCAGGGGTGTGGGGCCTTGCCCCCACTACCACGTTCATGTGGGTCCCCCCATGCAGGTGGGCCCCACTCCGGAACCTTCTAGAACCTTCCCGGTACAATACCGAAAAATCCCGAACATTTTCCGGTGGCCAAAATAGGACTTCCTATATATAAATCTTTACCTCCGGACCATTCCGGAACTCCTCGTGACATCCGGGATCTCATCCGGGACTCCGCACAACTTCCGGGTTACCGCATACTAATATCTCTACAACCCTAGCGTCACCGAACCTTAAGTGTGTAGACCCTACGGGTTCGGGAGACATGCAGACATGACCGAGACGACTCTCCAGTCAATAACCAACAGCGGGATCTGGTTACCCATGTTGGCTCCCACATGTTCCACAATGATCTCATCGGATGAACCACGATGTCGAGGATTCAATCAATCCCGTATTCAATTCCCTTTGTCCAGCGGTATTGTACTGGCCCAAGATTCGATCGTCGGTATCCGATACCTTTTTCAATCTCGTTACCGACAAGTCTCTTTACTCGTTCCGTAACACATCATCCCGTGATCAACTACTTGGTCACATTGTGCACATTATGATGATGTCCTACCGAGTGGGCCCAGAGATACCTCTCCGTTACATGGAGTGACAAATCCCAGTCTCGATTCGTGCCAACCCAATAGACACTTTCGGAGATACCCGTAGTGCACCTTTATAGCCATCCAGTTACGTTGTGACGTTTGGCACACCCAAAGCATTCCTACGGTATCCGGGAGTTGCACAATCTCATGGTCTAAGGAAATGATACTTGACATTTAGAAAAGCTTTAGCATACGAACTACACGATCTTTGTGCTAGGCTTAGAATTGGGTCTTGTCCATCACATCATTCTCCTAATGATACCGTTATCAACGACATCCAATGTCCATGGTCAGGAAACCGTAACCATCTATTGATCAACGAGCTAGTTAACTAGAGGCTTACTAGGGACATGGTGTTGTCTATGTATCCACACATGTATCTGAGTTTCCTATCAATACAATACTAGCATGGATAATAAACGATTATCATGAACAAGGAAATATAATAATAACCAATTTATTATTGCCTCTAGGGCATATTTCCAACAATAAGCTCTTTTACTAGCCATAGATTCATCAAAATAAGCAAACAACACACGAAAAACAGAATATGTCAAAAACAGAACAGTCCGTAGTAATCTGTATCTAATGCAAACTTCTGGAACCTAAAAAATTCTACCAATTTAGGAAATCCTAGATAACTTTTTTATTGATCTTCTTCAAAAATAATAAACTGAAAAGCACGTTTCTGTGAATTATGAAAACTAATCTCGTGCGAGCAAAGTTTCCGTTTTTACAGCAAGATCAAATAACTATCACCATAGGTTATCCTAACGGTTTTACATGGCACAAACACTAATTAAAACATAAAAACGAATCTAACCAGAGGCTAGATGCATTATTTATTCAAAAACAGAAAGGAAATATATTGGGTTGTCTCCCAACAAGCGCTTTTCTTTAAAGCCTTTTAGCTAGGCATTGATAATTTTAATGATGCTCGCATAAAAGACAAGAATTGAAGCGCGAAGAGAGCATCATGAAAGACGTGACAAACACATCTAAGTATAACAAACTTTCTATGCATAGGAAACTTGTAGGCAAACAAATTATCAAAGCATGCAAAAACTAGCATATGCAAGGAAGCGGAAAGAAACAATAGCAATCTCAACATAACGAGAGGTAATTAAGTAACATGAAAATTTCTACAACCATATTTTCCTCTCTCATAATAATTACATGTGGGATCAAAAGCAAATTCAACAAAATAGCTATCACATAAAAAATTTCAACACGATCCACATGCATGCAAAGTTAACACTCTTCCAAAATAGTGGGATTAACATTAACTAAAGTCACGACCTCTCCAAACCCACTTTTATCAAAAATTTCATAAGATTGAACATTCTCCAAATATGTGGGATCTAAAGTTGGCACTCTTCCAAACCCACTTTCAATATTATTGCAAACACTATTATCAATCTCATATTCATCATGAGGCTCAAATAAATTTTCAAGATAATAAGAAGAATCGCCCCAATCATGATCATTGCAACAAGTAGTAGACATAGGAAAACTAGCATCCCCAAGCTTAGGGTTTTGCATATTATTAGCACAATTGACATTAATAGAATTTAAAATAAAATCATTGCAATCATGCTTTTTAATCAAGGAGCTATCGTGAATCTCTTCATAAAGTTCTTCATCATAATTTTCAGATTCACGAATTTCAAGCAAAACTTCATAAAGATAATCTAGTGCACAAAACTCACAAGCAATTGGTTCATCATAATTGGATCTCTTAAAAAGATTAGCAAGCAGATGAGGATCCATAGATCTTAGGTTCCCTGTTTAGCAATAAATGAACAACCATTCCAACCAAACGAGCAAACAAGCCAAGTAAGACATCAAAGCAAACAAAAAAGACAAACAGAAGAAGGGCGAATAAAACGGCAAGGGTGAAGTGGGGGAGAGGAAAACGAGAGGCAAATGGCAAATAATGTAATGCGAGGGGATAAGAGTTTGTGATGGGTACTTGGTATGTCTTGACTTGTGCGTAGACTCCCCGGCAATGGCGCCAGAAATACTTCTTGCTACCTCTTGAGCACAGCGTTGGTTTTCCCTTCAAGAGGAAAGGGTGATGCAACAAAGTAGCGTAAGTATTTCCCTTAGTTTTGAGAACCAAGGTATCAATCCAGTAGGAGGCTACACGCAAGTCCCACGCACCTACACAAACAAATAAGAACCCTGCAACCAACGCGATAAAGGGGTTGTCAAGCCCTTCACGGCCACTTGCAAAAGTGAGATCTGATAGAGATGATAAGATAATATTTTTGGTATTTTTATGATAAAGACTAAAAGTAAAGAAAGCAAAATAAACGGTAATAGAAATAAACGGAGATAAATATAATAGAGAATAGACCCGGGGGGCATAGGTTTCGCTAGTGGCTTCTCTTGAAAGCATAAGTATTACGGTGGATGAACAAATTACTGTCGAGCAATTGATAGAATTGAGCATAGTTATGAGAATATCTAGGCATGATCATGTATATAGGCATCACGTCCGCGACAAGTAGACCGACTCCTTCCTGCATCTACTACTATTACTCCACACATCGACCGCTATCCAGCATTCATCTAGAGTATTAAGTTCATAAGAATAGAGTAACACATTAGGCAAGATGACATGATGTAGAGGGATAAACTCAAGCAATATGATATAAACCCCATCTTTTTATCCTCGATGGCAACAATATAATACGTGTCGTTTCCCCTACTGTCACTTCTCCCATTGCAAGAAAGATCAATCTAGTAGGACAAACCAAACTGATAATTGAAAGAGACTTGCAAAGATAACCAATCATACATAAAAGAATTCAGAGAAGATTCAAATATTGTTCATAGATAATCTTGATCATAAACCCACAATTCATCGGATCTCGACAAACACACCGCAAAAGAAAAATACATCGAATAGATCTCCAAGAGAATCGAGAAGAACTTTGTATTGAGATCCAAAGAGAGAGAAGAAGCCATCTACCTAATAACTATGGACCCGAAGGTCTGAGGTAAAGTACTCACACCTCATCGGAGAGGCTATGGTGTTGATGTAGAAGCCCTCCATGATCAATGCCCCCTCCGGGGGAGCGCCGGAAAAGGCCCCAAGATAGGATTTCACGGGTACAGAAGGTTGCGGCGGTGGAAATAGGGTTTCGTGGTGCTCCTGGATGTTTTCGGGGTACGCAGGTATATATAGGAGGAAGAAGTAGGTCGGTGGAGCTATGAGTGGCCCACGAGGGTGGGGGCGCGCCCAAGGGGGCAGGCGCGCCTCCTTCCCTCGTGGCCTCCTCGCTTCTTTCTTGACGTCCACTCCAAGTCCTCTGGATCATGTTTTTTCCAAAAATCACGTTCCCCAAGGTTTCATTCCGTTTGGACTCCGTTTGATATTCCTTTTCTGCGAAACACTAAAATAGGCAAAAATAGCAATTTGGGCTGGGCCTCCGGTTAATAGGTTAGTCCCAAAAATAAAATAGAAGTGTATGATAAAGCCCATTAAACATCCAAATCAGATAATATAATAGCATGGAACAATCAAAAATTATAGATACATTGGAGACGTATCATCGGGGAACGGCGGCGGCAGCGGACGATAGGAGCGAGTGTGAGAGTGGAGAGGAAGAGTGGGGGAGGCCGATTGGGGAAGATAGTATTGAACTTAGCAGTAGCGCGCGTTAGGATAAAGCGCTACTGCTAAACTCCATAGTAGTAGCGCTTTTAACACGAGAAGCACTAATGCTATGCCTGTAGCAATAGCGCCTTCTGCAAAACGTGCTACTGCTAAGGCTAAGCATGTAAAAAAATAAAAAATACATTGGTAGTCATCAATGATCTTTTTATGTAGAATCTAAATTGTTAATAGGAATCTTCCCCGTTTTAAGAACCGGTGAAGATTCCTATTGCGGCCATAGATCCTACACATAGAGTTCAACGAAAACCAAGTGGTTGTGATGGTTAGAGAAGTACCATATTTAAGGTGGTAAACACCATGTTCGCAGAGCGAGGTGGGACTAAACTTATTTGCAACGAGTGGACTGAACTTAGCACTAGCGTGGGTTGGTGAAAAGCACAGCTGCTCTGTTCAATAGCAGTAGCGCTTTTATAAAACAGGCGCTACTACTATACCTAGTCTGGCGGCAACGTCGTGTCAATTTTAGTAGTAGCGCATTTTTTCCTGACGCGCTACTCCTACTTAGCAGTAGCGCGGTTTGTTTCTGCGCGCTGCTGCTAAGTAGCTGTAGTGCCTTATTTTAAACCGCGCTACAGGTAATATTCTGTGTATAAGGTTTTCCCTGGTAGTGTGTAGACAAAGTAAACCCAATCAATATAAAAAACCTCATCGTTTTATCCTTAGTAGAAACAATACAATATGTGCCTCGCTACCCCTTCTGTCACTAGGTCAGGATGCCGCAAGATTGAACCCACTACAAAGCACCTCTCCACTAAAGATAACTCAATCTAGTTGGCCAAACCAAACGGTTAGATCGGAGAGAAAAAGAAAGCTATCATACTCATGCCAAAATAAAGTTTCAAAAACCTCCGTTATTTTCAATAAATAATCTCGTCATAAACCCACAATTTATCGGATCACAACAAACACACCGCAAAAGAAAATTACATCGGATAGCACTCCAAGAAGATCATGGAGCACATGGTATTGAAGATCAAAGAGAGAGAATAACTCATCTAGCTACTATATATGGACCCATAGGTCTGTGGTGAACTACTCGCACATCATCGGAATGCGGCAAGGATGATGTAGAAGCACTCCTTCATCGAGTCCCCCTCCGGCAGAGTACTGAAAAATGTCTCAAGATTGGATCACGGAAGAATAGAAACTTGCGGCAGCGGAAAAGGTGTTTTGGGTGGATCTTTGTTAATTTTCCAATATTTGAGAATTTATAGAAGCGAAATTAGGTCAGACGAAGCCATGTGGGTCCTACAAGGTAAGAGGGCGCGCCGTATTGCATTTCCGTCTCCTCGTCTGTCGTCTGGTCTACTCCCGAAGCTTCTAGGGTATGTTTTGTCCAAAAACAAAACGTCATATTTTTTTGTAGCGTCTGAACTTCGTTTGCTACAGAGAATAACAACTGACACTAGGCATTGCGTTAATAGGTTAGCTCCCAAAAATGGTATAAAATAGCATTAAAATGCATCTAAAGTATCCAGGATTGATAATATATAGCAGGACACAATCAAAAATAATAGATACGCTGCAGACATACCAGTCTGTGGTTTATATAGCATATCAGGGACCCTAGGGTATAAGGATCCTAGTCGGCTACGTACAGGGAGATGGAATACTCCACGAATCCAACGTCTTGTTTTGTTCGTCTAGTTGTCTGGGACCTTCCTATTATCTCCATGGGCCTCTTGACGTGGCCTAAGACAGAACCAACTATGGGTTCCTCAGCTCGACTCACCAGGCCGGGAACCATCATGATGAGGGGCCCCTTCTCCTCAAAAACTAAAAAGTGGGAGGCCCCTTAGCCATCACATATGAAAAGCATAGTTTTGCAAGCTACTTAGTTGAGAAAATGTACTCCAATTGCGCTCGTAGCCTGATGACCAACAACAAAGAGTTATGATTCTCTTTGCCAAACGTTGGAGCTCGAAAAACAAGTCCACCATATG
This sequence comes from Triticum dicoccoides, assembly GCF_002162155.2. Lineage (NCBI taxonomy): Eukaryota > Viridiplantae > Streptophyta > Magnoliopsida > Poales > Poaceae > Triticum > Triticum dicoccoides. The sequence goes on along the minus strand of NC_041386.1, from coordinate 748,758,600 downwards.
CACCCCATCAAAGAACTACAAAAGAATAATGTATGATATCAAAGTTTACACATTGCTCAAAGCCTCAAAGAAATAGAGAAATCAGTTGTTCTTATACTTAGTTACTTACAGGGATTTTTTTATCGCGTTCTATAATCGCCATTGGGTTTGAGAATCAGCCTTCACCCCTGTCGTAGTTATCAGCTTGCATGCTTATCATGCCTTACTGATCATTGATATCATCTTGCACCATCTTGCACACCACGTCACTGAACATCGACCACAGACTTGTAGCAAGTCTTTTGTTGGTCTCCTTGATGCAGAAAATTTTGCTGGGATTCAAGAAATATAACTTCTGCTCCATCTGATTGGTCCATCTCTTTTCAACAGTATCTAGCTCCTCTTTTTGTAAAGCAGGTTTTCCATTTGAAATATTGTTCGATAGTTACGCTTGTAGCATCAATGGTTGACCAAATCACGGGCATTGTTGGCTGCTCATCACCATCAGTAATCGTTAGAGCAATTAGAAGTGGTTGTGAGGCTCTCGTGCAATTCTCCACTGAAGTAGAAAAGGACATGGTAAGCACAGTTTTTTCATTTCTCTTCCCCGTTGGAGTTGTCTTCAATCTGTTATCACCGCATCATTGCTAACGAAGACAAATTTGAATGCTGTTGGGCCTGCTCGCGAGCTTATGTGCTCGCAGCCCAGTAGCATATTTTAGGTAAAACGAGAGATAGAGAGGGGTTCAATGGTTCATGGGCTTGGGGAGAGCCCATACGGAGAAGCCTTCACCTAGCTAACACGCCTCCTCGCCGTACGCTTGGCTGCTCGCCACCCATGGAGAAGATGCCGGACACCAGCGCCGCCCGAGAAGTCTAAGGGGAAGACGCCAGCGCCAGCAGGGATGCTTGTACGCTCTGTCGGCATGCTGCTTCATCACCATGGCTCACATGGCATTAACTGATGCCACTGAGCTCGTCGAGCCTGCCAAGCTGCACCGAGCCAGAGGAAGCTCGGGCAAAGTGTCTTTCTCTTGCTCGCCTGAGCACCCAACTCGGTTCGGCTCGACGAGAGGTGAGCTTGACAAAAGCTCGGCTCGTGTCCAGAGAGGTCATGGGCTAAGGGACTTTGGTCCTAAAAAAATGTACAGAAATTTTATGTAGCGCGCTATAGTGCTGCTATAGCGGTGCTACAGCCGTTATAGCGTTTAGAGATGTCTGACGCTAAGAGGCATAGCCCACTATTTATGATTCTGGTTTAGGCTCGACTACGAAACTGATGCATTATTTGCTATGCCATGTTTTCACAGGATCTTGAGCGACCGGGGAGATGGGGTGATGAGCTATAGCTTTTATTTGTGGCCTCGTGTTATCAAGGAGGTTCTCTATTATCTGGCAAAGAATACTATCACTATTCTACTTAAAAGAGAAAACAAACGGATATACCTGTTGCTTGTTGGTGTTGCTTGTTGCTTGTTCTTCCCAATTGTATATTTGTTGTGCCTTGTTGTGGGCGTAGTTGCCTGGGTGATCTACACTTTTGGGGCTGTCATCTGTGCCGGGATCTCCTTGTGGCGCGTAATACAGCATGATTATGGCAACATGGACGGGGACAACAGCAAAGCAAACCTGATGCCAGCATTGGACTTCTTCTATTCTCTAATTCTCTGCCAAGGTGCACTCTACATTTTATGGCGGACATCTAACATTGTGTTCCGAAAGATGTGGGGTGAAACATTAGTTAAAGAGTACCTGGTTGACATCCAGTCAAAATGCTGGCGGGACCCTAAATCCATCAAGGGTAGGAGATTGGTCAATTATGCGGTCGATTTGCTGGACTCTGAATCATCACAAGACTACCTCTCTGGAGCAGAGATGCTGGATGTGCTCATCAAGCGTGGAGTGGATGTAAGGCCACTTATACTCCCCTCCAGCCAAAAGGTTCAGAAGCTGATCGATACACTGAGGAAGAGTAGTAGCGACAGGGAGATTAAGGAGCTCGCTGCCAGGATATTGGCGCATCTTGCATGTGACAGGGATTTAACCCAGTTCCCTGGGGTAATACCGTGCATATCCTCCCTACTCCTTGGTACCACCACCCAACTGCCATATTGGAACAACCAACAGGGATCCAGCAATCAGTCTCCTCAAAGTGATGTGTTTTATCAGCTATTCGCAGAAATAAAAGAAAGTAAATTGGGTTTGCTATTGTTAAAGATAATAGAAAAAGGAAAATTGGATCAGCAAGGTGCAAGGGGCAGCCAAGGAGATCGCGATACCACCCTGCCATATTGTAACAACCAACATCAGTCACCTCAAAGTAGATTGGATCAGCAAGGTGCAGCGGACAGCGAAGGAGAAGGAGATGGCTGGAATGAGTTGATTCTGCAAGGCCTAACGATTCTGGAGAGGCTGGCGTCTGACCAACACAACTGCAGGGACATATGCAGCACCCCTGATCTAATGGCCAAGATCATGTCACCTATCTACTCTGACACACTGATCCAAGACATCAACATAATGCCATGGCAAGATGTAGTAAATGGAGCGCTCAGAGTTGTGTACCGGCTCATCCGTGCTCCCGAGTGGACTGGTGGCAGAAGGCTGGCCCATGAAATATCCTGTAGCAAACAAGCTGTGAGCAACTTGGAGATGATTCTGAATCAGGGCAACATAGCTTGCCAACAACTGCAGATGCGAGCTATGGAGATACTCACAGAATTGACTTTGGATTCGCCTGCTAAACTCGCCCTGGGAACAAAAGAAAATATGATCAACAAGCAGTTGCAGATCTTCCTTGATGAAGGGAAAGAAGAAGACCTTAGGGTTACGGCTGGGAAAAATTCGGCTGATAACCTCGCCATAGAAACAAAAGAAAAGCTGATCGGCAAGCAGCTGCAGATCTTCCTTGATGAAGGAAAAGAAGAAAAGTTTAGGGTTACGGCTGGGAAAACACTAGCATCACTATCCAAGACAGGAACAACTATCTCTGCGTGCATAATGAGTGAATACAATCCCATTGTTGAGCAAGTGACTGAAATCCTTGATGCTAAGAACAAGGTCATATACAGAACAATAGCTGCTGAGATCTTGGAGAATTTGTGTACTCTACATACGATGGACAAGAATCATGTGAGGAACAACTTGCTGCAGAAGGTAACATCAGTTTATGTAACTCTAACATTTGAAGCAGCACAACACTGTCACTAGCAAGTTAAAAACATAATTTCCGTAAGATATTGTGTTATATTTCTATTTGTCCCTGTTCTTTCTCGCATCTGAATCACCTTCTAGACTTTGGATAAATATCCAACCATCCTCATCTCACGTCACTCCATGCATAACATACAGACAATATATAACTTGCAGTAACGTTGTTCCAAAATTGTGCACTTCTCCAGTAGATTTTTTTTTATTTGTGCGTTTTCAAGGCTTCAATTTTAGGCTCACTGATGTTCAGTTTTAAATCTCTGAGATTTATGAAAGTTTCAGGCATGTGAGGAATACCACGTGTAAGCCTCAAGACTAAAATATACGCCAAGACATATTAATTGGATAATTCTAGATTTCAAACCTTCACCAGTATCATGGGCGAAGTTATTTGAAGTTTAACTGACCTTGTTGTTGCAGGTGTTGACAGAAGTTTTAAGCAGTAAAAAGAAATCCCCATCAGAAGCACCTGAAAGGCAGGTATCTGAAGCGCCATTAGATGTGCAAGAAAATCAACTGCATGACGACGAAGAGAATCAACGTCTGGAGCATAATGTCCAAATCAAATCATCCGATCAAAATGAGACGTATAAAGCTAGGATGGAATTGAAGGAAGCATTGTTATCCCTTACTTCGGTGATATTTGACAAGTTGATAATCAATGCAGAGGATTTTGATGATGTCGCTCGAAAGGTTGCCCCGGGAGAAGGTGAATTTGTGGCGAAGCTCAAAACTATAGTAGAAGAGAACTGCGAGGCCACGGCTAATAGCCTACGAATTGTCAAGCTTTGCGGTCAGATTGCTGTCACAATGATGAAGCGCAGCCAGTACATCGCACACTTCAAGGATCAGAAATTTGTGGAGTCACTGTCCGAGGTTTCAAGAAAGACGTGTAACCTTGAAAGTTGCATGCTCTTCGCTGGGACAGATGGTGGTGCGAAGAAGACTGCCAGGCCCCTCCTCTTTGATCTTGTGAAAGAGGCAGAAGTGTTGGTTGCTTAAAAATGTAATCGTGATTTTCAACCATTGTGATGTCCTATTTCTCCGGATCAAATAATCATGTCTCCAGCTCTTGGAATCATGGAACTTGGCTTGTTACATTTATAAAACAAGATTGTGTTGCTGAAATTGTACCAATTTTTATTTTTGACAAAGAGAATTGTACCCATTTTATGGAACATGTAATGCTACCGTTTTTGTATGTGAGACCTTAATTATGACACCTGTTACGCTTGTTTCATTTCAACTAGTGAATTGCCCGTGCGTTGGAATAGGGGCGCACAGACTGATTTATTGAGATTTTTAATTTTATCTTAACTAGTTAGTTGTATCAATTGCTTGTGATACGAGATAAAGAGAAGGTGGCAGGGTAAGTAGAGGTTACTGTATCTTCAAGTAATCCAGAAACGGGTTTTCTTTAGTTCCCTGTCAAGCCTGTTGTATATTCTCTGCTGCTTGCTGAAATACTGGAGAAAAGTACTCCCTCCGTCCCATAATATAAGAACGTTTTTCAAGCTAACATAGTTTGAAAAACGTTCTTATATTATGGACAGAGGGAGTACTCTAGAGAAAATTTTGTGGAATGTGAGAACATGAATTTGTGGCACTGACAATTATGTTCTCACTACATGGGTTGGAGAGTCGTTAATGTTCTTTTAAGATAGGAAATTAAGAGGCCGTCTAGTGTTGGGATTATAGAGCCTAGATTGTATTACGGGTTGCACGAGTAGTACTACCGCAGGTGCAAAAACAGAGCATGCGGTCCAGGAAAAAACAGAGGAGTCCAACAACTTACTTTTCCTCTGCTGTTGTATAACACTGGAGCTATCTTCAGACAGAGTGTATCGTAATTTTTGTATATCATACACTGTAACAGCTAGATGTCTAGAGTATATTTATGTCCAGTTAATTGCTTTTCAGACAGAGCTTATCCAGTTACTTGTTTTTCAGGTTGAGCTTATCCAGAGAATTGCCAGTTTTAGGGCAATTCTAACGGATCCCCGATAAAATAGAGGAGGATCTGGACGAGCAAAAGTTAGTGGATGATTTTTAGTGCACTAACTTTTGGTCAGACCTAGCCGAGCTCTTAAATTTAACGGAGTAAAAACCAAATTTGCATAAAGTTTAACCTAGTTTCGATTTATACAACCAAAATTGGACGCATTATCTTGACAACCAAAATTAAACAACCGATTTAAACATAAACTTAAACTTAAAACTAACTATACTTCATTATCATCATCACCGTTGTAGAGGTCGAGCCAATCTGGCCTTGATATTCCACCGTCCATTGGGTCCGGGCCGGTGCCGTCGTCGACGGAGTCGGGGAAGATGCACCGCTACTCTTCAACATCGAACTCTTCTTCTTCCTTGCAGCCGTCGTCGCTGCCTTGCTCCTCGTCTTTGTAGATGGCGATGACTATCCCGTCGACTGCGAGCTCCATGAAAATCGCCTGCTCCGCCTGCACAAGCTCCGGGTTCTGGTTGCCGAGGTCTGCCGTGTACTTCACGGCGGCACCTCCGCCTCCAGGCGCTCCCTTGCGTCCCGGTCCTCTTGATCCATGGCCGCATTCACACTCCGGGAGGCGGGCGAGACGAGGTTGACGGGCGCCGTCCCCCATGGGAAGTTTAGGTGCGCCCCCACGCCGTGGAACCAGACTTGCCACCGGTCGTATTCGAGCACGGCGAGCTCTGCCGTGTGGAACGACCCGAGCCAGTTTTTGGAGTGGGTCTCGCGGGTCGTTATCTCCGCCACTCATGTCCCCCACGGCCGCTGGCAAACGCGAGGTATTTCTTTTGTGGCTGCTATGGCGGCGGGAGGTCAGGGAAGTCGGAGATGCGGCGGGTGGGGGCTGCACGGATCCGCGCTGCGGATCGGTGGCGGGGAGCATCGGCCATGGTGTCCGGCCATCGGGAGGAGGGTGGCATCACAAAACGGTGGGGGGGTCGCCGGCGGAGGGGATGAGGGAGGAGAGGAGGCATAGGAGGCGGAGCGACCAGTGGCGTTTTTTGTTCCCAGTCAAGTCTGTTGTTCTCGTAAAACAGAAGTTCCATAATTGAATGTTGTCCTCCTCTTCCACTTCCCGCAGACAAATCCTCAAGGTGCGTTCATATCTGGTGCGCAATAGTGGGGTGGTCCAAGATCAGAGCAAGATCAGGTTAGAAGGAAAGGGGATGAGCATAGGGAAGGGGCTCTGCTAGGTTTGAGGGCCGTTGAGGGAGGAAGAAACTCTTGCAAAATGATGCAGAAAGAAATGGTGCAAAAATCTAACAGTGTTGGGTCTGATGGGAGTTCGCTAGGAGGTAAAGCTGATCCTAAACGTGCTGAACAAGCTGAATCAAAAAGCCAAGAATGCTTTAGGTGTGGGAGTACAAATCATTTGGTCAGAGATTGTAAGGCGCAGCTGTCCTGCATCAATTGTGTATTCAACAATTTGTCTGATAGATGTGTGATGCTCAATAGACCGCATCCAGTGCTAAAGATGGCAGGCTGTGGAGCCAATGGTCTGCAGATGATGATTTCATAAACAGGCAAGAAAAAGAAGTTTGAAAAAGGGGCGCAGAATGTGGTGCTGGTGCAGATCCTGGAAGGGGAAATTAATTGCAATGCACTTGTAGTGGCTTTTGGTGCTCAATTTCCTTGGGGAGGTGACTGCAAAATCAAGGAATATGGAGATAATGCTTATTTGGTTAAGTTTCTTTTTGCTGCAAGATTGCAAGAAATGATAGAGTATCCTCAGTTTGGTTTGAAAGGGACTAGAGTGACAGTGAAGGTAAGCAAATGGAATTCTGCCTCGGCGGCCAAGTTTAAGTTGTTCTCTATGTGGGTGAAGATATTTGGTATTCCTGAGACTCTGTTGCATAAAGATGGGTTTGAGGAGATAGCATCTTTCCTTGGGACTGTTCAGGATGTAGACATGCAGGGGCACAGAGAGACATATATTGTTAGAGCAAAGGTTGGAGTGAGAGACCCAAGTAAGATATCTGAAGTGGTGGAGTTGACTGTGGATCCCTACATTTACTATATCTTTTTTGAGGTGGAGGAGATAGTGGAGTGTGGAGGTGCTTTGAGAGATGGGATACTGATTGAAGCAAATTCTGAGTCGTACCAGATAGATAGACAAGACGATAGGGGGCGAAAAAAAGCAGAAATACCACGGCTGAAAAGGGACAAGGATCTGGTGGAAATAGAGATATGCAAAAACAGAACAGTGTGAAAATGCAAGGAGCTGATTTGGAAAAATAGGTTGAAATAAGAAAAAACATGTTGGAAAGGAAGCGACCACAGGAGGAAGCAGAAAAAATAGCAAAGTCCAAAGGGCTTGACGAAATCGACAGAGAATGTGCTGTTGATGCTGAAAGGATGGATTTCACAAGTGATGGATACTCTCAACAGCAAGTGGACTTCGAAGAGGATATGGTGGAAAGTACACAAGTTATGCAAGAAAGAGTGCTTAAGGAATATAGCGGATGTGAGGAGGAGGTCTTTGACTCTCAACATGAAAGAGTTGCTGGGGTAGTTTCGATTATATCTGACACAAGACAGGTTAACAAGCAGATCCTTGGAGAGAGCCAAAAAGACATAAACAAGAACCAAAATGGAGTGGTAGATGACGAAAGAAGGAGGACTCAAAGAAATGTTGGGGATATGAACTCAATGGATAAGGCCATGGACAGGGCCAAGGTCAAGAACTTGGAAACTATCCCAGGTATGTTTGATAATAAAAAAAATTCCTCCCCATGCAAAGATAGTTCTTCTGATAGTGTACCTTCTGATATTGCTACTAAATTAGGATTTAAATTGGGAGGGACTGAGGAAGAAGTAGTTAATAATGTCGTGTTGGAAATATGCCCTAGAGGCAATAATAAATTGATTATTATTATATTTCCTTGTTCATGATAATTGTCTTTTATTCATGCTATAACTGTATTATCCGGAAATCATAATACACATGTGAATACATAGACCATAATATGTCCCTAGTGAGCCTCTAGTTGACTAGCTCGTTGTGATCAACAGATAGTCATGATTTCCTGGCTATGGACATTGGATGTCGTTGATAACGGGATCACATCATTAGGAGAATGATGTGATGGACAAGACCCAATCCTAAGCCTAGCACAAAGATCGTGTAGTTCGTATGCTAAAGCTTTTCTAATGTCAGGTATCTTTTCCTTAGACCATGAGATTGTGCAACTCCCGGATACCGTAGGAATGCTTTGGGTGTACCAAACGTCACAACGTAACTGGGTGGCTATAAAGGTGCATTACAGGTATCTCCGAAAGTGTCTGTTGGGTTGGCACGAATCGAGACTGGGATTTGTCACTCCGTGTAAACGGAGAGGTATCTCTGGGCCCACTCGGTAGGACATCATCATAATGTGCACAATGTGACCAAGGGGTTGATCACGGGATGATGTGTTACGGAACGAGTAAAGAGACTTGCCGGTAACGAGATTGAACAAGGTATCGGTATACCGACGATCGAATCTCGGGCAAGTAAAATACCGCTAGACAAAGGGAATTGTATACGGGATTGATTAAGTCCTGGACATCGTGGTTCATCCGATGAGATCATCGTGGAACATGTGGGAGCCAACATGGGTATCCAGATCCCGCTGTTGGTTATTGACCGGAGAACATCTCGGTCATGTCTGCATGTCTCCCGAACCCGTAGGGTCTACACACTTAAGGTTCGATGATGCTAGGGTTGTAAAGGAAGTTTGTATGTGGTTACCGAATGTTGTTTGGAGTCCCGGATGAGATCCTGGACGTCACGAGGAGTTCCGGAATATTGGTGCGCCTCCCTCTCCTCTCCCACCCTTGGAAAACCCTAGAGGATATGGGCCTTAGGGCCCATATTGGTGCGCCTCCCTCACCTCTCCCACCCTTGGCCGCACCCTTTCCTTGGAGGAAGGGGCAAGGGCTGCGCCTCCCCCTCTCCCTTGGCCCTATATATAGTGGGGAAAAGGAGGAGCAACCATACCTAAGGCCTGGCGCCTCCCTCTCCCTCCCGTGACACATCTCCCCCCTCCTGCAGCGCTTAGCGAAGCCCTGTTGGAATCCCGCTACTTCCATGCCGTCGTGCTGCTGGATCTCCATCAACCTCTCCCTCCTCCTTGCTGGATCAAGGCATGGGAGACGTCTCCGTTCCGTACGTGTGTTGAACGCGGAGGTTCAGTCCGTTCGGCGCTAGGATCATCGGTGATTTGAATCACGACGAGTACGACTCCTTCAACCCCGTTCACTTGAACGCTTCCGCTTAGCGATCTACAAGGGTATGTAGATGCACTCTCCTTCCCGTCGTTGTTGGTTTCTCCATAGATAGATCTTGGTGATACGTAGGAAAATTTTTGAATTTCTGCTACGTTCCCCAACAGTGGCATCATGAGCTAGGTCTATTGCGTAGTTTCTATGCACGAGTAGAACACAAAGTAGTTGTGGGCGTTGATTTTGTTCAATATGCTTGCCGTTACTAGTCTTATCTTGATTCGGCGGCATCGTGGGATGAAGCGGCCCGGACCGACCTTACACGTACTCTTACGTGAGACTGGTTCCACCGACTGACATGCACTAGATGCATAAGGTGGCTAGCGGGTGTCTGTCTCTCCTACTTTAGTCGGATCGGATTCGATGAAAAGGGTCTTTATGAAGGGTAAATAGCAATTGGCATATCACGTTGTGGTCTTTGCGTAGGTAAGAAACGTTCTTGCTAGAAACCCATAGCAGCCACGTAAAACATGCAAACAACAATTAGAGGACGTCTAACTTGTTTTTGCAGGGTATGCTATGTGATGTGATATGGCCAAAAGGATGTGATGAATGATATATGTGATGTATGAGATTGATCATGTTCTTGTAATAGGAATCACGACTTGCATGTCGATGAGTATGACAACCGGCAGGAGCCATAGGAGTTGTCTTTATTTATTGTATGACCTGCGTGTCATTGAACAACGCCATGTAATTACTTTACTTTATTGCTAACCGGTAGCCATAGTAGTAGAAGTAATAGTTGGCGAGACAACTTCATGAAGACACGATGATGGAGATCATGATGATGGAGATCATGGTGTCATGCCGGTGACAAGATGATCATGGAGCCCCGAAGATGAAGATCAAAGGAGCTATATGATATTGGCCATATCATGTCACTACTTTATATAATTGCATGTGATGTTTATTATGTTTTATGCATCTTGTTTACTTAGGATGACGGTAGTAAATAAGATGATCCCTTACAAAATTTCAAGAAGTGTTCTCCCCTAACTGTGCACCGTTGCTACAGTTCGTCATTTCGAAGCACCACGTGATGATCGGGTGTGATAGATCCTTACGTTCACATACAACGGGTCTAAGACAGATTTACACATGCAATACACTTAGGGTTAACTTGACGAGCCTAGCATGTACAGACATGGCCTCGGAACACGGAGACCGAAAGGTCGAGCATGAGTCGTATAGAAGATACGATCAACATAAGATGTTCACCGATGATGACTAGTCCGTCTCACGTGATGATCGGACACGGCCTAGTTTGACTCGGATCATGTGATCACTTAGATGACCAGAGGGATGTCTATCTGAGTGGGAGTTCATAAGATGAACTTAATTATCTTGAACATAGTCAAAAGATCTTTGCAAATTATGTCGTAGCTCACGCTATAGTTCTACTGTTTAGATATGTTCCTAGAGAAAAATATAGTTGAAAGTTGACAGTAGCGATTATGCGGACAGTAGAAAGCTTATGTCCTTAATGCACCGCTCAGTGTGCTGAACCCCAAACGTCGTTTGTCGATGTTGCGAACATTGGACATACACGTTTTGATAACTACGTGATAGTTCAGTTAAATGGTTTAAGTAGAGGCACCAAAGACGTTTTCGAAACGTTGCGGAACATATGAGATGTTTCGAGGGCTGAAATTGGGATTTCAGGCTCGTGCCCACGTCAAGAGGTATAAGACCTCCGACGATTTTCTTAGCCTGCAAACTCAGGGAGAAAAGCTCAATCGTTGAGCTTGTGCTCAGATTGTCTGAGTGCGACAATCACTTGAATCGAGTGGGAGTTGATCTTCCATATGAGATAGTGATGTTTCTCCAAAGTCATTGCCACCAAGCTGCTGGAGCTTTGTGATGAACTATAACATATCAAGGATAGAGATGATGATCCTTGAGGTATTCGCGTTGTTTGACATCGAAAGTAGAAATCAAGAAGGAGCATCAATTGTTGATGGTTGGTGAAACCACTAGTTTCAAGAAGGGCAAGGGCAAGAAGGGATACTTCATGAAACGGCAAATCAGCTGCTGCACCACTGAAGAAACCCGAGGTTGAACCCAAACCCGAGACTAAGTGCTTCTATAATAAGGGGAACAGCCACTGGAGCAGAATTACCCTAGATACTTGGTAGATGAGAAGGCTGGCATGGTCGATAGAAGTATATTGGATATACATTATGTTAATGTGTACTTTACTAGTACTCCTAGTAGCACCAGGGTATTAGATACCGGTTCGGTTGCTAAGTGTTGGTAACTCGAAATAAAAGCTACGTAATAAACGGAGACTAGCTAAAGGAGAGCTGACAATATGTGTTGGAAGTATTTCCAAGGTTGATGTGATCAAGCATCGCACGCTCCCTCTACCATCGAGATTTGGTGTTTGCATTGAGCATAGACATGATTGGATTATGTCTATCGCAATACGGTTATTCATTTAAAGAGAATAACGGTTACTGTATTTATTTGAATAATACCTTCAATGGTCTTGCACCTAAAGGAATGGTTTATTGAATCTCGATCGTAGTGATACACATTTTCATGCCAAAAGATATAAGATAGTAATGATAGTACCACTTACTTGTGGCACTGCCATGTAAGTCATAATGGTATAAAACGCATGAAGAAGCTCCATGTTGATGGATCTTTGGACTCACTCATTTTGAAAGGTCTGAGACATGCGAACCATGTCTATTGGTGTATATGCATGAAGAAACTCCATGCAAATGGACCGTTTGGACTCACATGATTTTGAATCACTTGAGACATGCAAAACATACCACATGGGCAAGATGACTGAAAGCCTCGTTTTCAGTAAGATGGAACAAGATAGAAACTTGTTGGAAATAACACATTTTGATGTGTGCAGTCCAATGAGTGCTGAGGCATGTAGTGGATATCGTTATGTTCTTACTTCACAGATGATTTGAGTAGATGTTGAGAATATTTACTTGATGAAACACAAGTCTGAATTATTGAATGGTTCAAGTAATTTCAGAGTGAAGTAGAAGATCATTGTGACAAGAGGATAAAATGTCTATGATATGATCATAGAGATGAATATCTGAGTTACGAGTTTTGGCACACAATTAAGACATTGTGGAAATTGTTTTGCAATTAATACCACCTGGAACACCATAGTGTGATGGTGTGTCCGAACATCATAGTTGCACCCTATTGGATATGGTGCGTACCTTGATGTCTCTTACCAAATTACCACTATCGTTCATGGGTTAGGCATTAGAGACAACCGCACTCACTTTAATAGGGCACCACGAAACTCCGTTGAGACGACACCGTACGAATTATGGTTTGGAGAAACCTAAGTTGTCGTTTCTTAAAAGTTTGGGGCTGCGACGCTTATGTGGAAAAGTTTCAGGTTGATAAGCTCGAACCCAAAGCGGATAAATGCATCTTCATAGGACACCCAAAACAGTTGGGTATACCTCCTATCTCAGATCCGAAAGCAATAAGGGATTGTTTCTAGAATCGGGTCCTTTCTCGAGGAAAAGTTTCTCTCGAAAGAATTGAGTGGGAGGATGGTGGAGGCTTGATGAGGTTATTGAACCGTCTCTTCAACTAGTGTGTGGCAGGGCACAGGGAGTTGTTCCTGTGGCACCTACACCAATTGAAGTGGAAGCTTATGATATTGATCATGAAACTTCGGATCAAGTCACTACCGAACCTCGTAGGGTGACAAGGATACGTACTACTTCAGAGTGGTACAGTAATCCTGTCTTGAAAGTCATGTTGCTAGACAACAATGAACCTACGAGCTATGGAGAAGCAATGGTGGGCCCAAATTCCGACAAATGGTTAGAAGCCATAAAATCCGAGATAGGATCCATGTATGAAAACAAAGTGTAGACTTTGGAAGAACTACTTGATAGTCGTAAGGCTATTAGGTACATATGGATTTTCAAAGAAAGACAATGATGGTAAGTGTCACCATTGGGAAAGCTCGACTTGTCGTTAAGATGTTTCCCGACAAGTTCAAGGAGTTGACTACGGTGAGACTTTCTCACTCATAGCGATGCTAAGAGTCTGTTGGAATTATATTAGCGATTACTGCATTGTTTATGAAATCTTGCAGATAGGATGTCAAAACATTGTTTCCTCGACGATTTTCTTGAGGAAAGGTTGTATGTGATACAACCGGAAGGTTTTGTCAATCCTGAAAGATGCTAATAAGTATGCAAAGCTCCAGTAATCCTTCTAAGGACTGGAGTAAGCATCTCGGAGTTGGAATGTATGCTTTGATAAGATGATCAAAGTTTTGGGTTTATACAAAGTTTATGAGAAACTTGTATTTCCAAAGAAGTGAGTGGGAGCACTATAAAATTTCTGATGAGTATATGTTGTTGACATATTGTTGATCAGAAATGACATAGAATTTCTGGAAAGCATATAGGGTTATTTGGAAAGTGTTTTTCAATGGAAAGCCTGGATTAAGCTACTTGAGCTTTGAGCATCAAGATCTATAAGGATAGATCAAAACGCTTAATGGTACTTTCAAATGAGCACATACCTTGACATGATCTTGAAGGTGTTCAAGATGGACCAGTCAAAGAAGGAGTTCTTGCCTGAGTGATAAGGTATGAAGTTAAGACTTATAGCTCGACCACGGTAGAATAGAGAGAAAGGATGAAGGTCGTCCCCTATGCTTAAGACATAGGCTCTACAGTATGTTGTGCTATGTGCCGCACCTGAAGTGTGACTTGCCATGAGTTAGTCAAGGGGTACAAGAGTGATCCAAGAATGGATCACAGGACAGCGGTCAAAGTTATCCTTAGTAACTAGTGGACTAAGGAATTTTCTCGATTATGGAGGTGGTAGAAGAGTTCGTCGTAAAGGGTTACGTCGATGCAAGCTTAACACCTATCCGGATAGCTCTGAGTAGAGATACCGGATACGTATAATGGAGCAACAATTTAGAATAGCTCCAAGTAGAATAGCTCCAAATAGAACGTGGTAGCTGCATCTAGGAGATGACATAGAGATTTGTAAAGCACACACGGATCTGAAAGGTTCAGACCCGTTGACTATAACATATCTCACAAGCATAACATGATCAAACCCAGTACTCCTTGAGTGTTAATCACATATTGATGTGAACTGGATTATTGACTCTAGTGCAAGTGGGAGACTGTTGGAAATATGCCCTAGAGGCAATAATAAATTGATTATTATTATATTTCCTTGTTCATGATAATTGTGTTTTATTCATGCTATAATTGTATTATCCGGAAATCGTAATACCCGTGTGAATACATAGACCACAATATGTCCCTAGTGAGCCTCTAGTTGACTAGCTCGTTGTGATCAACAGATAGTCATGATTTCCTGGCTATGGACATTGGATGTCGTTGATAACGGGATCACATCATTAGGAGAATGATGTGATGGACAAGACCCAATCCTAAGCCTAGCACAAAGATCGTGTAGTTCGTATGCTAAAGCTTTTCTAATGTCAAGTATCTTTTCCTTAGACCATGAGATTGTGCAACTCCCGGATACCGTAGGAATGCTTTGGGTGTACCAAACGTCACAACGTAACTGGGTGGCTATAAAGGTGCATTACAGGTATCTCCGAAAGTGTCTGTTGGGTTGGCACGAATCGAGACTGGGATTTGTCACTCCGTGTAAATGGAGAGGTATCTCTGGGCCCACTCGGTAGGACATCATCATAATGTGCACAATGTGACCAAGGGGTTGATCACGGGATGATGTGTTATGAAACGAGTAAAGAGACTTGCCGGTAACGAGATTGAACAAGGTATCGGTATACCGACGATCGAATCTCGGGCAAGTAAAATACCGCTAGACAAAGGGAATTGTATACGGAATTGATTGAGTCCTTGACATCGTGGTTCATCCGATGAGATCATCGTGGAACATGTGGGAGCCAACATGGGTATCCAGATCCCGCTGTTGGTTATTGACCGGAGAACATCTCGGTCATGTCTGCATGTCTCCCGAACCCGTAGGGTCTACACACTTAAGGTTCGATGACGCTAGGGTTGTAAAGGAAGTTTGTATGTGGTTACCGAATGTTGCTCGGAGTCCCGGATGAGATCCTGGACGTCACGAGGAGTTCCGGAATGGTCCGGAGGTAAAGATTTATATATGGGAAGTCCTGTTTTGGTCACCGGAAGAGTTTCGGGGTTTATCGGTAACATACCGGGACCACCGGGAGGATCCCGGGGGTCCTCCAAGTGGGGCCACCAACCCCGGAGGCTTGCATGGGCTAAGAGTGGTGAGGGACCAGCCCCTTAGTGGGCTGGTGCGCCTCCCATAAGGGCCCATGGCGCCTAAGAGGTGGAAAGGGGGCAAACCCTAGAGGATATGGGCCTTAGGGCCCATATTGGTGCGCCTCCCTCTCCTCTCCCACCCTTGGCCGCACCCTTTCCTTGGAGGAAGGGGCAAGGGCTGCGCCTCCCCCTCTCCCTTGGCCCCATATATGTGGGATTTTGTACGTGAACAGATAAAATGCATGGGATTTATCGAAAAATAACGCTTCAGCCACTTACAGATGGGCCTATGCCGCGCTGGCACGCCACATAGGTAGGTCATATGGCCAGATACAAGAGAAATCACCATATTTGCACATCATGTCAAGTTATGTGACCATAAATCTGTATTTTTAAAGTTTTAGCACCAAACTGAACATGGAATGCAAGTTCTATGACTCCTGGTGATATTACCTCTATTGTAATTCTCAAGAAAAGTACAATAAGCAATCAGATGACTTTTCTCCTTATAAGTTAATTCGGAGCCATCAGTATAGTGGGTTTTGTCTACCATCTTCTGCACATTCTTTGAAGATTCAAAATAACCTGTCAATGGAAATAAGCTGTCAAATATTTTGAAATAAACAATATAAATTAGTTAATAACTATGTTTGAGAAACTCACATTGTTGTAGAATCGGAAGCGTATCAACAAGGACCCAAATGTTCATATTGTCTTGCTCGATGTCAGGATTACCAAGATCCATGATGACAATCATACCCTCATAAAAACCATACATTTTGCAAAGTGCTTCCTAATTTTGGCAACCAAAATGGGTTACGCTCTGAGAATTGTACAGATTTACTTCAAAATTGATATCATGATGGGTCCTTAGGTGTATTTTCTTTGTTTCATAATTTTCATGGTCTTCAAAACCCATCCTCTCCAAGACATAGCGTCTTGCATGGCATGGGATAAGCTAGTCGAATTGTAAAAGATGAAAATTAGACGTTGAAATAGTTGAAGTCATGCTTAATTACGAAAAAAAAACACTTGTCATTGTTGCGTACCATTTCAACATCGAAGGTCTCCTCGAGCTTAATGCTGAAGCGCCGATCTTCATCCAGCTCAACGAACCTGTCGCACATACCTCGATCATCGTGGCACTAGCTGCACTCCCCCGGGAGACTGTCGTCGTCCGAGTACGACATTTCCTACGTTCATAATTCAAAGATTAAACTTGTACATATTCTCGCACAAGTCATGCCAGTATTCACGGAAAAATCCGGCATGACCTTTGCTAAAAAAGGACATATCGAGCGCCTGAAATTTGCCGGAACGGAAATTAATCAACACTCCAGCAAAACATAGGCCACTCGGAGGTGTAACCAAAACATGAAATAATTGCTTAAACTAAAAAATAACAACAAATATGGCATGTTCAACTAGTTCTATTAATTCAACTAGTTCTATTAATTCAACTAGTTCTATTAATTCAAATAGTTCTTACTAAATATAAACTTAGTATAAAAAGAAAAAAAACTAGTTCTTTCTAAAAATGAAGTAGTTCAACTAGTTATTAATTTACTTACTATACTAGTTCAACTAAAACTTAACTAGTTCAACTAAAACTAAACTAGTTCTATTAATTCAACTCGTTCTTACTAAATATAAACTTAATTACTATAAATAGAAAGAAACTAGTACATCTGCTACTACTAATTAACATCTAACTACTACATCTACTACTGCTAATTATACAACTAGTTTACCATCACTACTAGTAATTAAATCCACTACTTCTAAAAATCATTATCTATGAACCCTAAATTAACATCTACTACTACTAAAATCATCTACTAA
>NC_041386.1:748732965-748740442 GCF_002162155.2 Triticum dicoccoides | reverse complement strand
GCGGCGGCGGTGAGGTCGAGGGCGGCGACAGTGTGGTCAAGAGCGGCGGCGGTGAGGTTGAGGGCGGGCGGCGGCGGTGAGGGCAGGCGCGCTCGGGCTCTAGCGGCGGCGACAAGAGTAGGGGGAACATGCCGGGGGGGAAAGGAGGACTTAGCGAAATTTTGATTCGGGGTGGAGGGGGGTGGTTCGAACTAGCAGTAGCGCTCATATGGAAAACGTGCTATAGCTAACTTATCTATAACGTGTTTTAGAGAAAACAGCTACTGCTAATGGAAGTAGTTATTTTTTTTGTTTATCCCAATATCAGTAACGCTTTGTCCCGAAAAAACGCTATAAGTCTAAGCAATGTAAAAACATCAAAAATATACATTGGTCATCATTGATCTTTTTGTGTATAATCTAAATAGTCAACATGAATCCTCACTGTACCTGTATAGGTACAGGCGAGGATTCATATTGCAACCACAAATCATACACATATAGTTCAATGAAGACCAAGTGCTCGAGATAGGTTGAGAAGCAACATATTTAAGGTGGTAAACACCTTGTTCGCTTAGCAGTATGGGACTAAACTTAATTAGTTGCGGTGATACTTAGCATAGCGAGTTTTCAGGAAAACCGCTGCTACTAAGTTCTTTAGCAATAGCGCATCCACGGTAGGGCGCTACTACTATATCTAGCCTGGAGGCAACACCGTGGCAATTATAATAGTAGCGCTCTTTTCACCTAGAGCGCTACTGCTACTCAGTCATTAGTAGCGCTGTTTTCTGAAGCTCGCTACTGCTAATTAGCAGTAGCGCCTGTTTTTAGACCGCGCTGCTGCTAAGATTCTGTGTATAAGGTTTTCCCTAGTAGTGTTCCCCTTTATATGATTTCTCTCTTTGAATTACCTAAAGGACCTAGTAAGAAAATGAATTTCTACATGAAAAGAATGTTATGGCAAGAGGAAGAAGATGTTAAGAAATATCATTTAGTGAAATGGGAGGATGTGTGTAGACCTAAAGAGATGGGAGGTTTAGGTGTTTTAGATTTGGATATTATGAATATTTTCTTACTTTTTAAGTGGATATGGAAAATTGAAATTAATAATGGTCTTTGGCAGGATTTAGTAAGGAAGAAATACCTGAGCAAAAAGAAGGTTGGGCAGTCTCATTTTTGGCAAGGAATTATGAGAGTCAACCCTATTTTCCTACAGTATAGTAGAAAAATAGTGGGTAATGGGGAGAGAACTATGTTCTGGAGCGATATTTGGCTGGGAGACAAACCTCTCAGTGTGCAATTCCCTAGATTGTATGCCCTAACTTTCAATGCTAATTTTACTGTTGCTAAAGCCTTATCCGAGAACATGAACTTGATAAGATTTAGAAGGATAATATGGGGAGACACTGCTGATATGTGATATGAGCTGAAAAGCATCCGTAGTAGTGTAACCTTGATGAGCAGGAGGACAAGTGTAGTTGGTTATTAACTAGATCAGGAAAATTCTTTGTTCGATCCTTATACCTAGCTCTTAAAACTAATCAGGTAGCTTGGCCTCACTGAAATCTATGGAAAGCTAAGATTCCTCTAAAAGTTAAAGTTTTCATCTGGTTGGTCTTTAGGAACAGTGTGTTGACTAGAGATAATTTAGCTAAAAGAAACTGGAAAGGTAAAGATAGAAGTTGCAGTTTCTGTGATCATTCTGAAACCATAGAGCATCTTTTTTGCACTTGTGTGGTAGCCAAGTTTGTGTGGGGGTTGTTAGGAATGTCACTGGTATTTATGATATTCCTTGCAAAATTGAAGAGTTCAGCAGCTGGATAGAGATGTTTCCTAAGAAGATGAGACAAACAATAGCAGTGGGTGTAGCGGCGGTATTATGGTCTTTATGAAAAGCCAGAAACGCTGCCACTTTTCATCACATTTACCCACATGATCCGAGTGTGCTGTTTTTTCAAATAGCTTACTGGATGTCGTATTGGGCTGGCTTACAGAGAAAAGAAGGGCAACAGAAGCTGCGCGACGTGGCAGCGTTGTTGGTTGATGTTGCAAATGGCTTCTTCAACAAGAGCAGAGGATGGGCGCCAATGACAAGACGTCTGGGAGTGGGTTGAGATCTTCTCTATGTTTTGAGTTTCTTCGCTGGAATGTCGTGTAGTCTATGTCTGGATAATATGGTTGTTCTAAGCTCTGTCACTGTTTAGTAAAGGTGAGGGTCGGGGATGGAGCCCTGTGTGGTAACCATTTTCCCCATAGCGCTTCTTTAGTCTTTTCTCCCCCCGGATGCCAAAGGTAGGGTATCTGGGGCTGAGAAACAAACTTTTTTTTATGACTCTGTTTATTCGGTTTCTTTTCATTCAATGAAATGAAATCGGGGCATGCCCCTCAATTCAAAAAAAAAAGTTGTCCTCCTCTGCCGTGCTGCGCTCCCTTTGTTGTATCTTTGGTCTGATGTACTGCGTATATCATATACTGAAACAGCTAGAGTAGAGTGTTTGTTTGAAAAAGGAAGTATGATGTCTTGTGGGGAGAAGAATATCAAATTCGGAATGAAATGCGTAAGATGGTCCTTTTATGTACTGGAATGAGTTGACGCATATTACTCGGTAAATCTTCAATTAATCGTTGTTGCTATCTGCACAAATAGCTGAGCTCCCAGTCAAGTCTGTTGCACGTTCTATCATACTCCCTCTGTAAAAATATATAAAAGCATTTAGATCACTACTTTAGTAATCTAAACACTCTTATATTTGTTTATGGAGGGAGTAGAAGAGAGGATGTGATTTTCGTAAGTACAAACATCAGCCATCCTGAGCCAAAATTGTACTTGTACAAGTTGCATGGGTAGCAGCGGAGAGTCCGGACACTATATTGTCTTTCCTGAGCTGCTGCTCTTTTTTTTGCTCTACCTCGGTGAGGGACAACGGCAAGAAACTATAGTACGTTTGTCAAACTGTATCATGGGTAGCAGCTGTTGTCTCTGTTTCGACCAAAATTTCTATGCATCCAGTTTTTTTTTCTCCAGGAACGGCCAAAGCTTCACTGAAGGAAGGTAGTCTCAAGAAGTGATGAAGCTCGGACGGTTCAGTTAAGTTGAGTTAGCGGATGGTCCGAGGAACCGGGAGAAGCCAAGATCAAGCTGCTTGTGCTACTACGCATCAAATCAATCAAGCTGCCTGCTTGCTTGTTTACAGCTCTAAAACCAACCAACGCATCGGAACCATAAAAATTTAGGGACGTCTCATTAGTGCTAGTGGGTGATCCTAACTAGTACGGGTGTTCGAAATTGAAATTCGTGATGCATCACTAGTGGGTGATCTCAGTTTAAAAACCAAAGATAAGTTGGATGGTCAATGCATATCTGACAAGTGCATTGAACGCACATCTGACCACCATTCTGTAATTTTTCAAACCCAACTGAGCTTAGATATGCGTGATGCTCATGTGCAACCACGTGACAGCCTCTTCAATCATGTGTGCTACACGATTCCTCAACGCTAAGACCCATAGTTTACCTCCACATCGGGAGAGTCTATCGTCAGATCTCACTAACTCCTGGGGTTCCACATCGCCGTACCGGAGCACCGGCTGATTTGAGCCACCCACCGCCGCCGACTGAGATGGGTTCCCTGCTGATACCGCTGGTGGGGAGCCTGGCGGCCAAGGCCGGCGACGCGCTGGTGGGCGAGCTGCTGCGGGCCTGGGGGCTGGACAAGTCACGCCGGAAGCTGGAGCGCCACCTTGCTGCGGTCCAGTGCATCCTGCTGGACGCCGACGTCAAGAGCCGCACCAACCCCGCCGTGCGCCGGCGGATCAACAACCTCAAGACTGCCGCGTATCATGCCGATGATGTTCTTGATGACTTCCGCTACGAGGCGCTGCGCCTCGGTGCTGCACAGATCCGCCCCTACTCCACGGCACGCAAGGTTTGTCCTTCTTCTCCGACACTTCCTCAAAGAACAATGAATTGAAATGAAGATCGAATGAAATCACAAAAATGATGTACCTATTAGCACTCACTCGAAAATTTTATCCAATCAGTATTCAACCACCTGACACGAAACACCACTATTCCACATGACTAGCAACCAACATATTCTTCATCTCTCATTTATTTCTTTAAGGTTTTAGTTTGGAAATGTGGGCATTTCAATTTCAATTTAATTGTTTTCCATGCAGATGCTGAGCTATTTCACCACCAACAGCCCGGTTGTTTTCCGTCTCTCCATGAGCAGGAAGATGAAAGATGCCCTTGAAATGATAGATGAATTGGTTGTGGAGATGAATAACTTTCACTTCCTACCACATGCCGAGGCACCAAGCATTGATCATCCGCAGACGCACTCCCGTGTCAATGAATCAGAGATAGTCGGCAGGCAAAATGAGAAGGAACAAGTGGTGAAGATATTGCTCGATTACTCCTACAACAGTGAAGAAAATAATAGTAATGTCATGGTCCTCCCCATAGTTGGTATGGGGGGGATTGGTAAGACTACCCTTGCCCAACTTGTTCACAATGATGGCAGAGTGCAGGATCATTTCGAGTTGGTCTTATGGGTTTGTGTCTCTGACAAGTTCGTTATTGAAGAAATCATCCGATCTATAATAGAAGTGGCCACCATGAAGAAGTGTCATCTGACCCAGATGGAGGCACTGCAAAAGGAACTTTGTGGAGTTCTTGGCAAGAAAAGGTACCTCCTAGTGTTGGATGATGTTTGGAATGAAGATAGACAGAAGTGGGATGTTATGAGATCTTTGCTATGCTCAAATACTGGCTTAGATAGTGCTATAATTGTGACAAGCCGCAGCGATCAAGTTGCTTCTATCATGGGCACACTTCCTTCACATCGGATATCAGTTCTAAATGAGGATCAATCATGGGAGCTTTTTCATAGAAACACATTTGAAAGGGAAGTGGAAAAGCAAAAGGAATTGATTTCAATGGCTAAGAGTATTGTCCACGAGTGTAAGGGATTGCCTCTTGCTATCAAGACCATGGCAACTTTACTTTTTTCAAAGCATCATAATCAGTGGTTTTCTGTTCGGGATAGTGACGTCTGGAAAAATGGCATCCTCACAACCACTGGGACTGTACCTGCACTACAACTAAGCTATGATCACTTGTCATCCGAAGCAAAAATATGCGTTTCATTTTGTGCTATTTTCCCGAAGGATAGCCTAATGGATAAAGACATGTTAATCCAGCTATGGATGGCAAATGAATTTATTGCATCAGAAACAAGAGGCCAACAAATTTTTGATTTACTAGTTTGGAGATGTTTCCTCCAAGATGTGACGATTCAGAAGAATCCACACACCCGTTCTCTAGACAGGCTCATCCATCGTTCAACTACTTGCAAGATGCATGATCTCATGCATGACCTTGCGAACTCCGTAAACGGAAATGATTGCACTATTTTGCAAGAATTTTCTTCATGCCAAGAAATTCCTGAAGGATACACATATGGTACTTCATTACATCATGAGGTTCGACATTTGTCACTTGATTATGTCAGTAATTATACTATTACAGCTATGGAGGAAGTTCTAGCTCCCCAGGCCCGCACTATATTATTCCCTATTGGCCGGAATGTGACTCCTTGTGATGTCAAGTCTGTGAGTATGGCCAAGTCCAAATTCATGTCCTTGCGAGCATTGAAAACATTCTCAATCGAGACACATATGACAAACTTGAAGCATCTTCACTACCTAGATTGTTCTAATTCTAATATATCTGCGCTGCCTGAAGCCACTGCCATGTTGTATAGCTTGCAAACATTGAAGCTCAATGGTTGTAGAAATCTTCAGAAATTACCAGAAGGCATGAGATATATGAGCAGTCTTCGTCACATCTTCCTTGTTGGGTGTATAAGTTTGGAGCGCATGCCACAAGGTACTAGTCAACTGAGTTCTCTGCAGACATTAACAAGTTATGTCATTGATAGTGATGCAGCCCGTGGAATTGATCAACTGAAAGATATGAATCTAGGTGGTGCTCTTATTTTGACTGAGCTGAGAAAAGTGCATAGCCCGGAAAATGCTAAACAAGGTAATATGTCTGGCAAGCATAATTTGAAACGATTGTTATTTGATTGGTATGGACCTTATAAACCAAATAATGGAGGTGAATTAGATACTAATGCAGAAGGAATATTAGAAGCCCTTCGCCCTCACAAAAGGCTTGATGTTTTAGTGTTATCTCACTATACTGGTGCAAAATTATCATCATGGATGCACAGCTCTACACTGTTAGAGCATCTCAGTGAACTTACGCTGAGAAGATGCAAGAACTGTAATGTTCTTCCACCATTATGGCAGTTGCCCTCTCTCACGCGCTTGGAGTTGGAAGGTTTGGATAGCTTGACAAGTATATGTGTTGGTAATGATGATACGGACTAGGACTGGACGTACGAGCAAGCTTTCCGGCTCGGCCCGAAACTCGCTACAGCTCGGCCCATTACAGCTCGGCTCGACAGGTTAAATGAGCGGGCCCAATTCTGAAAACATGCCCGATTCGCGAGCGAGCCGAGCCGAGTTTTGGCCGGTCCAGCTCGGTGACTCGTTTGCGGCCCAGCCCAATCCATCGTCAATCTCCATCGCTCGCAGCCTCGCACTCCCTCGTTAGGGCACAAGAGACGCAGAGACAGCGCCGCCTCGCCGCTTTCTCTGCTCTGCCTCCCCCTCGCCCCTTTCTCTCCCCTGTGCCGCAAAGCTGGATCGGCGGCGACGAGGGACGCCCCGTTTCCTCACCACTCCGACAGCAACGGGCTCGACGGCAACGGGCGGCGCCACCTCTCCTCACCACAGCAGACGCAGACGGACGCGCCTCCCCTGGTTTCTCGCCGAACGTGACGAGCACGAGCAGGTACCTCCTTCCTTTCCTATCTATAGCCGCAGCTCTCTGAACTAGTACATGTGTGATGGATCAATGGATGGATGGATCGATGGATGTGCTCATGTAGCTGTTCCTTCCCAAACCCTAGCCGTGTCTAAACTAGCATGCATGACGCATCTGATTTATTGATGGATGCATGGATGGATCGATGGATGTAGTCATGTAGATGTAGGGCTAGATGGATGGATCATGGATGGATGTATTATAGTCTGTAGGGCTAGATGTAGCAGATCCGGATGGATGGATCATGGATGGATGGAGTTGTAGGGTAGATTGGATGGATAGATCAAAATTTTCATTGATTCCATGTGTAATTAGTTTTCTGCTGTTGATGATCTACTTGATGTAGCATAGCAGCTTGAAAAAAAATCTACTTGCTTGGAAAATTACATTGACTCCATATGTAATTAGTTTACTGTTGTTGATGATTGACTGTTTGTTGTTTGCTGATGTGTGCAGACGCCTATCGTCGCAACAATGGACAAGGAAAAGGGGAAGGCGAATGGGAAGGAGAAGGAGAAAGAGAGGACCTTGGACTCCATTATGAAGAGCAAGGTGCCGGTCTCGGGGATGCAGAAGGGGAATGGGAAGGGCAATGCAGCA
>NC_041386.1:748731246-748732243 GCF_002162155.2 Triticum dicoccoides | reverse complement strand
GGACACATGTAAGAATTATAAGGACAAGGTTAATAGGGATCTCATCCAAGCTACTCTGTTTTTTAGAAAAACCAATGCAACAACAAGTGGTCCAGCTATCCAATGCATTGAGTATGATAAGGACCTCATCAAGGAGGTCATGGCAAAGATGATTTGCGTCCATGAGTACTCATTTAGAATGGTTGAACATAAATGGTTCAACATTCTCATGAAGTGCTTGAATCCAAACTATCAACCTATTGGAAGGAAGGCAATAAGAGCTGAATGCATGAGGGTTTTCAAGAAAGAAAGGGAGTTGCTTCAAGTTGCCCTAAAGGATGTGGACTTCATTAGTCTGACAACCGACTTGTGGACTAGCAACCAGACCATATCATATATGTGTGTGGTTGCACACTTTATAGATAAGGATTGGAAGATGCAAACACGTGTTCTTTCTTTCATAGATTTGGATCCTCCTCACTCCGGGCATGTGATTTCAGATGCTATCTATGAGTGTGTGACTGAATGGAAGATAGAGAAGAAAATTATATCCATCACACTAGACAATGCTTCAAACAATGATGTTGCGGTCAGAGGTTTGAAGGCAAAGTTTGCTGTTCGGAGAGGTATATACTTGCTGTTTTTGTTGTACATATGTTCATATACTTGCTGTTTTGGTTGAATATATGGTCATATTCTTGCTGTTTTTGTAGTACATATGCTTTGTTTGTCCATCACACTAGACAATGCTTCAAATATATGGTTATATGCTTGCTGTTTTTGTTCTACATATGTTCATATACTTGCTATTTTGGTTCAATATATGGTCATATTCTTGCTGTTTTTGTAGTACATATGCTTTGTTTGTCCAAATAATGATATTTTGGTTTAACATGCTCATATGTGTGCTGTTTTGGTTGAATATATTGTCATATGCTTGCTATTTTTTGTAGGTACGGGCTTTGAAGCCAAATATTTCCATGTCCGTTGTTGTGCACACATTATCAACTTGGTGGTG
>NC_041386.1:748730195-748730904 GCF_002162155.2 Triticum dicoccoides | reverse complement strand
CCCGTATAGGGAAGCCTTGTCCTCTTATGCAGCTTCAAATGCCAACTATCAATGGGAACCGGAAAAAGAAGAATGGGACAAGTTTGAAGTTATTAAGCCATTGCTCCTCTCTTTATCTCGTGTGACAACTGCGTTTTCAGGGCAATTATATCCCACCTCCAACATATTCTACCCTCACATTGTCAGCATCAAGATTGCTTTGAGAAAAGCCATGGCTCATGATGATGAATGCTACAAGAAAATGGGTGATGCAATGATGGATAAATTTGACAAGTATTGGGATGAGCCGAACAATGTCATGGTGCTTGCTACCATCTTGGACCCAAGGTACAAGATGAGGTATGTTGAGTGGTGCTATCACCAAATGTATGCTGTGGGGAAAGCAAATACTGAGAAGAATATTGTGCGCGGAGAGTTGGACACATTGTATGAGAAGTTTGTTGCGAAAAATAAGCAAGCTGGAGAAAGAGCTAGTGGATCATCAGCCAAGAACAATTGCAACACAAGTACCTCGATGCCACTTATGGATTGTGAGTTTCAGTCCTTCTTATCAGCAACTTCATCAACACCATCAAAAAGTGAGCTTAGAAACTATCTAGATGACTTGAATGAGGCAATGGATCCTATGTTCAATCTTCTTGATTGGTGGAGGGTGAATGCACCTAGATACCCCGTATTGGCAATGATGGCAAAGAGGTTCTTGACTGTC
>NC_041386.1:748710831-748729708 GCF_002162155.2 Triticum dicoccoides | reverse complement strand
TGTCTACTTGTGTGGTTTTAGATGACTACAGGAGTTCTTTGAAACCAGAAATGGTGGAAGCCTTGGTGTGCGGTGCTAGTTATATCAAAGGTTCTCACAAGGACTTCAATGTGGTGGTATGACTCCTCTCTTTTCTTCTATGCTTTCTGTCTATTTCTTGTATGTGGCTAACTTCCAAATAATTAGGAGAGAGATGAAGATGAGGAGGACGATGTTGAGAATATCAAGTTGCCCAAGATTGTTGATGTGGGGGATAACAACAATTGGTAACTATTCTTTTGACATGTTTCAGTTTTCATATCTTTACATGATCCCAATATGTTTCCAAATCTGTGTTACATGTAGATAATCGTCATGTTGGTGTTGCTCTTGCTACTTTGAAGATGGATGTCTACATGATCTTGTCATGTGGATTGTTGAGGTCAACGTGATCGTCTCGAGCCATTTCTTTTGTTGTCATGAACTTCGAATTATGTGTTTGTTGTGATGAACTTTGGATTATGTGTTTGTTGTGATGAACTACGGTCCTTGAATGATGTTGTGATGAACTACGGTCCTATTGTTTCGCTGTCAACATTTTCTCAGTTTTTATGTCAATACTTGATGCTTTGCTGTGGAAGCTTTGTGCTATGCAAAAAATTTGGTGTGGCTGTCAATATTTGATGCTTTGCTGTGTAAAGTTCAAAGGAAGTGTTGTCCAAAATTCAATAGATGAAAGCTTATTTTTCATTTCTATGACCTTTTGTTAAAACAATAGATTGCTGAATGTTCCACTTTTAGCAATATAAACTTTTTGTTTTTCAAAATATGGGTTTAATTGCTGAAAAAAAATCAAAACTGGACTATATACAGAGGTTCTATACTTTTGGGGGCAAATGGCTTGCGAGCCGGCTCGGTCTGAGCCGAGCCATAGCTGAAGCGAGCCGAGCCGCCTGAGGTCGGCTCGTTGGCTGAGCGAGCCGAGCCGAGCCGAGCCGCTCCAGAGCGAGCCAAAGCCAGGCTCGGATCAAGCTCGGCTCGGCTCGGCTCGTGTCCAGTCCTAATACGGACAATGGGGAATCATGTATTTCACCATCACCCTTGTTTCCGAAGCTGGAAACCATGATGCTTGTGAACATGCCTAAGCTAGAGAGATGGTCCCAGGAGGTGACAGTACAAGTATCGGTTGTATCATTCCCTCAGCTGAAGACGCTAGATATTTTTGTGTGCCCAAGGTTAGAGACAGTACCAGAGAGACTCATGCAGCAGCTCCCTGCCCTCGAGAGACTACATGTTGTCGACTGTCCCAACTTGCACGGAGCCTTCTCAAGAGGAGGTGCTTACTGGAATTTGGTTGAAAGAATTCCAGATATTTATGTTATGTTAATCTAGTTGCACATGTTCCATTTTCAGTTACTAGTTTTCTGAATAATCCTGAAACGTGCAGTGTACACGGTTAGGTTCAGTTTAGACTAGTTCTTTTTTGCTCAGACTTGGTCTCTTTCTTTGCTGTTGTACTCATGGGCGTGCTGGCCACGACTCTGTCTGTGGGATGGCGCGGCTAAAACGTATCGTGGGCAGTGCATGCTGTGAGTTTGTTATGCTTGAGAATAAAAGGAAGGAAACAGAAAAGGTGCAATTTGAGGCGTCGAAAAACTGCTCCGTTCGAGAGTCTCCTCTTCCCTCTGTTCGTCTGAACTTTGCAAGGTTCAGGTGTGTGTTTGTGTGTCCACCTCGCGTGTGTTGATCCAGGACTTGATCCAACAATTTATGTCGACTAAAATGCTTTGCTTGTCGTTGACGGGGATGCATGTATCCGTGCTTGTGTATGCCGGCCTTACGGGAGTATGTGTTCCAGGATCCATGTAATTTTTGTGTCTGTTAACTATACTTATGTCAAGCAATAACCTACTTAGGCTTGATGTGAAAACTCAAAAGAACTTGTATCTACCATCGATCTATGTTGATATGCTGTACTATTCTATGCCTTTGGATATGTTTCTTGTTTTCCAGGAACATCCAATGATGCACACAATTATTGAAGAGTCGTTACCCTTCTTTGAAGCTAGGCTAGGAGTGTCTTACTGGGAATGAAGGGGCCGGGTGGTGTCAGAGTTCCAGTGCTAAAAATCACACTACCTTGAGGCAGGGGAGTCATTCGATCCAATTAATATGTGCCGTGTGTAGTTGAGAGCTTTCCTCAACCACTCCCTCGCCGGCCGGCAAGGGCAAGGGCAAGAAACTTGAATTGTCTCCGGCATCTACACTTGTCGGGTTGTTCCAGAGTAACTGGCTCACTTCCATCAACAATATCTGAAGATGAAAATGACCTAGTTCCTCAACTCCAGCACCTTACACTTATAGATTGTGAGAATTTGGTGGGGGTACCAAAGTTACCTGAATCTCTTGAAACATTATACATCAATCGTTGTCGTAAGTTGGTGCCCATGCCAACAATTCTTGGGAACATAATAAAACTGATATTACTCGGTGTGCATGGGTGCGATGCACTGTCGATATTTCCAGATGAAATGTATGGAGTCACTGCGCTCAAGAAGCTGCGAATGGAGTTGTGCCTAAAGTTAGAAATACTACAATAAAGACTCCTGCAGCAGCTCCGAGCCCTTAAGAAACTCCGTATCAGGGGCTGCCCCAACTTGGAGGAGGCATTGTCAAGAGGTGGCCCGTACTGGGATTTGGTTCAAGCAATTCCAAAGAGATTAGTTGGATCTCAATGAACATGTGCTGAATCCTTAGGTTGCTTCTTGTGTATGCTGGCCTTGTGGGGTATATATAACCTCTTCACTTTACCTTGTTCTTGATCTATTTGGTCCCTTTGTACATGTCAAAACTTGCACCTATCTACCCTGCAAAAAAAAAACTTGCACCTATCTAAAGAGTTTCGGTGTCCAGTGAGGTATATATTACTCAGGGGTAAGACCCTTGTCATGAAAGGAAGCTGAGGCACACTCGATCCTTCGATCCCTTGCTGGCATGCATATAGCTAGCTGTCGATCCAGCAAAAAACAAAGGAGCACACACACTATTTATGGGGTTTCATTAAAAAAAACAACTCAGTTTGTGGAGTTGCTAGCACTGTTTTTTTCTTTTTCAGTGAAACTTCTGTTTGATCAAAAAACTGACGGCTGAGATTGCTTCTCCTCAAGTTAGCTTGTGGTTTACTGAAGAACTGAAGCACATCAGGGTTGAGTTAGTTAAGTTCAGTTAGTGGATGTCCCAGATGGTCCCACCGTGGAGGGATAAATGAAAAACTAACGGCTGAGATTGCTTCTCCTCAAGTTACGATAACACTGTTCGTCGTCTTTTAAGTTTCAGCGATGAAACCCTTGGTATAAGATCGATGAAAGCAGAGTCGACTCATTGTCCGCTATATATAATGATCAGCTTCGGCAGGATGATGTATGTATCTTGAACAACTTCTTGTGTTGTGGCATGATGAAGGACAGTATAAAGACTGTGGCGAGACGCAAGAAAGAAGAATCACATATTCGGAATGCCACACCCTCTGAGACCAGGCAGTGACGAAAAAGAGTATGCATGCATGCAACTAGCGGTGGGTCCACCAAAAACTGAGGAGTAAACTGCTCTGTTTCTGCCAATCAAAAGATCAGATTTTTGTAAATACAACATCTGCCTCCTATGCTCTATTCCGCTGCTTACCAAAATATATGGTCAGATATGCATACATGATGCATGTTTTCTAGAGTTATGCATAGTTTAACCCGTCAGATCATTTTCTATTTTATTTTGTGTTTTGCTTCATATTCATATGCTCCTTTAAACCTCCTCTGCTGCTTACTGAAATGATAATACTTCAGTACTGAATATTATAATGTACTGGTTTTGGAGAGAAGTCTATGAATCTTTATAATTTCAATTTATTGTTTTTTCATTTACTGTTCATAGGGGGTGCAAGTGCAATGCATCTCTGCTTAGTCACAACTTCCCATTTTCAATTTCAATTTAATGTTTGATTTGGAAATTGGAAGGCTTCAAATTTTAGTTTATTTGTATTCATGTCAGCTGCTCAGCTACTTCACCGCCAATAGCCCGGTTGTTTTCCGTCTTCACATGAGTTGGAAGTTGAAGGATGCCCTTGAGACGATAGATGAACTGATTGTGGAAATGAACAATTTTCACTTCCTGCAACATACCGAGGCACCAAGCATTGTTCATCCTCATACACACTCTCGTGTCAATGAATCAGAGATTGTTGGGAGACAAGATGAGAAGGAACAAGTGGTGAACATATTACTTGACCACTCCCTCAACAACAGTTCCAATAACAGTGTCATGGTGCTCCCCATAGTTGGTATGGGGGGATCGGTAAGACGACCCTTGCCCAACTTGTGCACAATGATCAGAGGGTGAAGCATCATTTTGAGTTGGTCTTATGGGTCTGTGTCTCTAACAAGTTCGTTATCGAAGAAATTGTTCGATCTGTAATACAAGTCGCCACGATGAACAAGTGTGAATTGACTGAGATGGAGGCACTGCAGAAGAAGCTTGGTGAAGTGTTGGGCAATAATATGTACCTCCTAGTGTTGGATGATGTTTGGAATGAAGATAGAAACAAGTGGGATGATATGAGATCATTGCTATGCTCACAAGCTGGCCCAGGCAGTGCTATAATTGTGACAAGCCGAAGTGATAAAGTTGCTTCTATCATGGGCACACATCCTCCACATCAGATATCGCTTCTTAATGATGATCAATCATGGGAGCTTTTTCACAAAAAAGCATTTGGAAGGGAAGTGGAGAAGCAAGAGGAATTAATTTCAATGGGTAAGAGTATTGTCAACAAGTGTAAGGGGTTTCCTCTTGCTATCAGGACCGTAGCAGCTTTACTTCGTTCGAAGAATCGCAATCAGTGGTTTTCCGTTCTGGATAGTGATGTCTGGAAGGATGCCATCCTCACAACTACTGGGATTGTACCTGCACTTCAGCTGAGCTATGATCACTTGTCATCAGAAGAAAAGATATGTTTTTCCTTGTGTGCTATTTTCCCCAAGGATAGCCAAATGGATAAAGACATGTTAATCCAGCTATGGATGGCAAATGACTTTATTGCATCAGAAACAAGAGGCCTACAAATTTTTGATGTGCTAGTTTGGAGGTGTTTCCTCCAAGACGTGAATATTCAAAAGTATCTACTCTCTGCGTATGGAGATAAGGAAATCCACCGACCAACTACTTGCAAGATGCATGATCTAATGCATGATCTTGCTGACTCCATAAGCGGAAATGATTGCTCCATTCTGCAACAGTCTTCATCACATCGGGAGATTCCGCAAGGATCCACAGCTGCTAGATCATTACAACATGAGGCTCAAAATTTGTCACTTCATTGTGTCAGTAATCAAGCTATTGCAACCATGGAGGAAATTCTAGCTACCCGGGCCCGCACGATATTTGTCCAAAGTGAGGGGTTTCCTCGTGATGAAGCCATGTTTTTGAGTATGACCAAGTCAAAATTTATGTCCTTGCGAGCACTGAAGACATTCTCAACGGAGGGACATATGAAAAACTTGAAGCATCTTCACTATCTAGATTTTTCTCACTCTGAGATACGTGCACTGCCCGAATCCATTACCATACTGTATGGCTTGCAAACATTGAAGCTCATTAGTTGTACATGACTGAAGAAATTACCAGAAGGCATGAAATATATGAGAAGTCTTCGACATATCTTCCTTGTTGGGTGTACAGGATTGAAGCGCATGCCAGAGGGTATTGGCCACCTGAATTCTCTACAGACATTGACAAGTTATGTCATTGATAGTGATGCAGGCCGTGGAATTGATCAACTGAAAGATCTGAATCTAGGTGGTGCTCTTTCTTTGTTTGAGCTGAGAAAAGTGCATGCTGCAGAAAATGCTAAAGAAGCCAACCTGTCTACCAAGCATAATTTGAAACGATTGTTACTCAATTGGAAACGTGATCCTTACAATACTGGTTTTGAATTTGCAAATGCTAAAGCAGAAGCAATATTAGAGGCCCTTCTTCCCCACAAAAGCCTTGAAATTCTATTGTTACGTAATTACACTGGTGCTAAATTGTCATCATGGATGCACAACTCTACAGTGTTAGAGCATCTCAGTGAACTTAGTCTGAGTGGCTGCATGAATTGCAAGGATCTTCCACCATTATGGCGGCTGCCCTCCCTCGTGTACTTGTGTTTGAGCGGCTTGCATAGCTTGACAAGTATATGTGTTGGCACTGAAGATACTGACATCAGGGAGTCCAATACTTCTAGGCCACCCTTCTTCCCTAAATTGGAACATATGATACTGCATGGTATGGATGAACTAGAGCAATGGCACCAGGAGTTGCCAGGACAAGTGGCAGATGTATCATTCCCTCTGCTCAAGAATCTATATATTGCTCTATGCCCAATGCTAGCAAGCATGCCCAAGATGCTCCCTTTACTAGAAGAACTAATGGTGAAGGGCCGAAGTTGCATTCCCCTTCACCATATGTTTAATCTCTCAGTGCAAAGGCATAATTTATATGTACCCTACATATCATTGGCGGCAGATGGACCTTAATTTCTCAAGGCTTGGTGACTCTAGCGTGAAACTGAGGCTTGAAGGCTTCGCAGAAAATATAGAGCTCTTTGATGAGGAGCTAAAAACAATACCTTGCAGATTTATTAAGGATGTGGATATAGTAGATTGCAATTGCCTTTTCTCATCTGAACTATCCCAAATAAAACGGAATATATGGAACCATTTTGGTTTTGTTGAAAGAATGGAGATTAGAGGCAACAATAGTATAGTACAATGGCCAGCGATAGAGTTTAGAAGCTTGAGTTGTCTTCGAGTTCTAAATGTGCTTGGTTGTTCCTACTTAACTGGTTCACTTCCATCAACAATATCTGCCGATGAAAATGACATGCCTCCTCGACTCCAGGATCTTCAAATCAAAGAATGTGAAAATTTGGTGGAGGTACCAAAGTTGCCTGCATCTCTTGAAACATTGTGGATCAGGTATTGTCGCAAGCTGGTGTCCATGCCAGCAATTCTGGGGAACAACAAAAAATTGCTAGAACTCAGTGTGCATGAGTGCGATGCCCTGACAACATTTTCAGATGGAATGTATGGAGTCACTGCGCTCAGGGATCTAGTAATGGAGGGGTGTCCAGGGGTAGAGACATTGCCGGAGGGACTCTACAGCAGCTCCCAGCCCTCAAGATACTATCGATCAGAAAATGCCCCAACTTGGAGGTAGCTTTCTCAAGAGGGCGCATACTGGAATTTGGTTGAAGCAATTCCACAGAGAACAGTTGGCAATGTGTTCCAATGAGGTATATATAGCCTCTTATCCTTACCATGTTCTCTAGTTCTCTTTACCAAGACCCAGAACTCCTCATAGCAATTTGTAACTCAACTTCAGTTTATTAATCATATATAGCTGCATCGATCTGTGTAATATATTTGGTGTCTTCATAGATGTCTAACTCTAAAGCAGTTGTATAGTTTTAGAGCATGTTTGTTTCAAAAAGGCAGTAAAATTGTTGTATCAAATGAACTCTTGCCAAGTTGCTTGTTTTCGGGCAGAGCTAATTCAGTTAAACAGATGCTCCTTGTTGCCGCTCTATTTAGGTAACAGTATTAAGATTGTCACGAGAAAGAATCACAAATACATAACATAATGCTGCTTATCCAGTTAAGCAGATGAAGTATTTATGGATTGAATGAGTCATTGTATACTCCCTTCGTCCGGAAATACTTGTCGAAGAAATGGATGAATCTAGATGTATTTTAGTTATATATACACCCAATTGTAGCCATCTCTCTGACAAGTATTTCGGGGCGGAGGGAGTATTACTCAATGACTGTTACTGTATGAAAGAATTCAGTGACTGGATCTGCTGCTTATTGAATTCAGTCACTGTATATTATGGCAGGTAGGGATGAATACATCGATGTCTTGCTAGGAACACGTGTCCTATCTGAAATGAAGAGGAAACGGCTACGAGTTTGATTGGGGACGAAGCAGAGCATGCAGCAAAAGCAGAGGAGTTGCTCTGTTTTTATTTTCTTTTTCTATTTCATTTTTTCAATATTTGCAAATTCACTGCATCACAGAAAAAGATAGTGTGTGGTTAAGGTCCTGTCCGTTTCCTGATGTTGAACCTCTCAAGGACCAAAGCACAGCACGGCTGAGTTAAGTTTAGTTAGTGGATGGATGCCTCAAATGGTCCGATCGAGGGAGGATAAGTGAAGACCGACGGCTTAGATTTGTTCATTGTCTTTCAAATATCAACTTTCAAAACGCTTCTTCACCTTCTTTACTGTTGTAGTTCACTGTAAAAAAAACTATTTAGAGTTTAAAACGAGATATGTTTAACATTATAATTAAGGGCACTGTAAAACCTTGGGTATAAGTACTCAGTTGTAGCTTTAGAGAGAGAACAATGGAAAACATATACCCACACCTTAGAGCATCTATTGTCGGGCGCCTCAAACCCGCCTTTATATGTCCTGGTGGATGGACCAGTAGAAAAAAAAACGATCCTGACGGATGACTCAAACCGGCTCCAAACGCCCGACATCCCTCATATTCAGCTCAAATCTAGGACGTATATAGGGTGCCCCAGGTGCAACCTGGCACGTTCGTCACGGCAGATCCGGCCTACACTGGCCCACACGACCCCACATATACTCGTCCCATCCGCTCCTCGGACCAAACCCTGGACTTATATAGGGTGCTCCATGTACCTGAAGCCGGCATCAGATGCGATGAGAGGCTGGTGATGCATCACGTGGCCAACAGCGGCTGCTTGGAAGACTTCCACAAGGCGATGAAGGAGTGCCACCCCGGCCCCGCAGAGTATCAAGACGAACCTAGGGGCTGATGCCTCGGCGGAGTTGCCAAGCAAGTCGTCGTCGTTGATGTGGATGTCGAGTCCACGGCGGTGCTGCCTGAGTGCTTCGCCGGCAACCCTGCCGTGTTCCAACACCAGTACGTCAACCACATTGACGAGGACCTCGACCAGGACGTGACGCTGTCACGCGACGAGATCTGGAGAAAGGAACGTACCATCTTTAGGTGGTGGACCGGCATGACGAGAATCTCCTAAGATATGATATATATGGTCGTGAAGCTGTCACCGTCTATAGGTGGTGCTATGCATCGCCTATATACGGTCGTATAGATAGATGGGTATGGGTTAGGCCGCCTCAGGTGCGACGAGAGGCTGGTGATGCATCATATGGATGCAATTTTTTCTCGAGTCCCAGGTATAACTTTGTGATATATGCAACTCTGTCCTTATTTCCTTGGTTGGTTACTGTACTCAATTCTCAATATATAT
The DNA here is from genome assembly GCF_002162155.2 of Triticum dicoccoides. Taxonomy (NCBI): domain Eukaryota; kingdom Viridiplantae; phylum Streptophyta; class Magnoliopsida; order Poales; family Poaceae; genus Triticum; species Triticum dicoccoides. Next base: position 748,720,389 of record NC_041386.1, on the reverse strand, counting down.
TTAAGATTTTTGCCTCTTTTCCCATTGGTTACTTTAGTCGGTTGAGCAATGTTGATTTTCTTATTTATTTAGCCCATGTGCAATACATCATGGAGTGAAGCTTTCTGATTTGTAACTTGCCACTCCATTTAAAGATCTTTACTCATCAGAAAGAATTTAATTTTTATTTAGGATATCCTCATTTTTTTGTTTGCGTGCTCAAGCTTTGTTACAACAATTTTGATACCTTACCAGGCAATATGGAGCACCTCACATTACTCAATGGACTTATGATGACTGGATGCTTGAATGTCCGGTCGCTTCCAACACTACCCAGGTCTGTTGAGATGTTTCAAGTAGACGACTACGATGATGAGTTTATGAATTCTTGTCCAACATTTGGAGATCCAAACTGGGAATATTTTTTTAAAAGTTGAGGTGCATACATGTCTTGCAGAGTTATTCAAGTTGAAGCTTCTTGAAGGGTGGTGTTGCAGCAGGTTTTGCAGGTTGCAGGTGATCCAACAAATACCTGGCACAGTTGCCTGGAGTCCATTGCTTCTTGTCTGACATGAATATATTACATTCTGAACCCCAACATAACACAAGTTAATATGTACTCCCTTCGTTCCTAAGTATAAGTCTTGTTAGAGAATGCAATGTGGACTACATACGGAGCAAAATGAGTGAATCTACATTACTCTAAAATATATCTATATACATCCGTATGTAAGTTAGTTCTTATTGAAACATCTAAAAAGACTTATATTTAGGAACGGAGGGGAGTAGTAGTATTAAGACATTATAAAGTTACAACATATGAATTACGTCTGTTTATTATCTACAAACTGAGAAGAAACAAAGCGTGCCTTTTAGACAATAAATACCGTAATCTCGGGGATATACCCTGCGGTATGACCCGGCCGGACATGGCGACTCACTAGTGACCCGCCCGAAGATTGGCGGCTCACTGGTCTGGCGACTCACTAATGACCCCGACGGCTGGTCAGATGGATGACAAAGGCCAAAGCCCAGAAGGCCGGCTCATGTTATGGTAGGCCAGCTTAAGAGGAAAGGCATAAGGAATATTCCCTTGTAAAGGAAGCAAGACTAGGATTCCGCTTTTACTAGAATTGTCCTAATCCTACTAGGACTTCACATGCAACCCGCCCCTCTAGCTTATCTAAGGAGGGGCAGAGCACCCCAAGAGGGACAAGTTTGACAAGTAAAGTTTAGACTGACAAGTCAATAGCTCTCGAGAGAGATAGCCAAAGAGCACCCTTGTAATTATGAGCACGATGATCAATATCAATGAAGCACGATGTAGGCTTTTACCTCCACCATGAGGGGTCGAACCTGGTAAAAACTCGTGTCTCTCATCCCGCTCAACCATTCTCAAGCTACCACATAGATGCATTGGGCCTCATGACTAAGTCATCACACTAAGGATATCTGCCGTGACAAATCCAGAACACATACTGAAGATCATTGCCCCTCTGTACCATACTGAAGAAATTTGCTTTTGCCTCGTGGCCAGTTGCAATGCCTAAACTAAGGTGGTCTTCATGGACTAAATTGGACAGTAGTCGATGTTACTGTGTGAAAGAATCCAGTGAAGCTACCCAGTGCCTAAGAGCTAAGACGTATAATTTCAGAGTAGGTACCAGACCCCACAAAGAGCTAAGACGTATAATTTCAGAGTAGGTATCAGACGTATAATTTCAGAGTAGGTGAAAGAATCCAGTGCCCAAGAGCTAAGACGAATAATTTCAGAGTAGGTATGCATATAAAATTTAGTCAAAGTCAAACTTTGACTAACTTTATTGGAAAAAATTGTCAACCTTCACAATATGAAATTAGACACATCATAAAATTAATTTTCATAGCATATAACTTTAGTATTATAGATGTTGATATCTTTTGATATAAATTTTTTGAAACTGTGTATAGTTTGACTTTGACCAAGTTTTATATGCAGGCTAGAAAAAAAAAGAGGGAGTATATATAGCAGTAGTTGTACAAGGGAGAGTACATCGTAAAGCATATACATTTGTTGAAGTGTGTACTCGGGACACCGGGGATCAAGGGCCAGTGCATGTACTATGCTGCCATTGAAGAGAACTGGTCAGTTTATGCTAAAATAAGAGATAACAAGAAGAAAAGTTTATGGCATTAGAGGGAAAATTCATTTCTGATCCTCAGCACATCTGGTCCCGAAATCATGCCCACGCATTAATTGATCGTTCAACAACTCCGTCGTCCCAGTACGGGGAAATCGTGGATGATTCAGGAAATTTTCTGGCCTGCCTGTTCGGTTGTGTGTGTGAATCCCACCTACCAGCCGCTGTTGTTCAGAAAAGAATACCAACCCCTGGGTGGATAAGAAAGCGGCGAACCCCATCCTCTCACACTCAACTCAGAGACGCAATTAGTTTTGGCTAAGCTTAGAAGTGAAATTCAGTGCAAGCCTTGAAAAAAAAATCGTGATCATCCGGTTTTAAGTGCTACTGTTAGGAGTTAGGGTTTTGCCCCTTCGAGGGCGTAGGTTGTAGGGGAAAGTGGGAGCTGGGCGTGGCGATGAGCGGCCGCGCCGGCGGTTGGGCGCCGTCGCGGAAGAGGAGGGAGATGGCGGCTAGGGTTCCGGCTCCTCTGGGAGCCGGGCAATAGAGATAATGATCATCTTATTGCTTGATCTGAAAAGAGTCTTACAACTTATATTTATAACCTAGATAACTTGCGCACGAATTTAACCTAAGATAACTTGTGGGCTAAGATTGCCCGATGGGCCTTCCATATGACAGGCCGGACATAACACTTCTCCCCGCCTGCACAAACAGCTCGTCCTCGAGCTGTAAGGTGGGGAAGCGCTTGCTTGAACTCCGTGAGGTAATCAACCAGCATCAAACTCCTTCTCGACATCTGGGGAGGCCAGGTCGGTGGCGACGGCGTCCTCCGGAATGTAGTCTGCCACCTCCAGGTAGAAGAGTCGCGGGCAGGCGTGGCCGGGCTTGTATGGTTCGTCGCAGTTGAAGCACAACCCTTGGCGGCGACGCTCGAGTATGTCGGCTGTGGTGAGCCGGCGGAACGGACGCGCCGCGGTTGCGGCGGGAGGTGCCGCGGCCGCGGCAAGGGGTGCCGCGGAAGCCTGCATAAGCCGACCTGGTGCGGAATCCAGCGAAGGTAGTGAGCCAGCGGCCCGGAACGGTGTGTCCTGCTGAATGGCCACCGCGCGGCGCTCGAATTCGCGGGCATAGTACATGGCCGTCTGTAGATCGGGGGGATCCCGTAGCTCGACGTCCACGCGAATATGGTCCGGCAGACCGCCCACAAATAGCTCAGCGCGCTGAGTCGCGGAGACACCCGGCGCGTGGCACGCCAGGGCCTGAAAGCGGTCGGCGTAGTCCTGCACCGTGGATGTGAAGGGTAAGCGGCCGAGGGCCGCCAGGCGGCTCGCGCGGATCGGAGGCCCGAAGCGGAGGAGACAGAGCTCCCGGAAGCGCTCCCATGGTGGCATGCCGCCCTCGTCCTGCTCAAGGGCGTAGTACCAGGTCTGCGCCGCGCCTCGGAGATGATAGGACGCAAGCCAGGTACGATCTGAAGCGAGCGTTCGCTGCCCTCGAAAGAACTGCTCGCACTGGTTGAGCCAGTTGAGGGGGTCCTCCGTGCCCTCGTAGGTGGCAAAGTCCAGTTTGGTGAAGCGAGGGGGTGTTGGCCCGCTGTGGCCGGGGGCGGCCGCAGTCGCCGGCAGCGCGTACGCCGGGTCGGGAAGCGCCGGGCCGTAGGTCGCCGAGCAGGAGGGGTGATCAAACCGCAGGGAGGGCGTCGGGTGGTCCGGCGCCATGGAGTATACCGGGCCCGGAGACGATCCGGTCGCCCACGCGGGGATCGGCGATGGTGACGGTGGAAACTGCACCTGGTGCAGGGGCCGACCCGGGGTCCTGGACGCGGGTGGTGGTGCTGTCGTGGTGGCAGCGCCTGGGGGAGCTGCTGCACCGGCGCCTGCGTCGTGGGGGCCGGCGGCGGTGGTGGTGGCCCCTGCGCGGTGGCAGCCGGGAGGGACGGCGCGGCTGGGGCCGGCGCGGACGGCGCGGTCCAGGTCGGCCACTGCGGCCCCAAGGCGGCGGCGGGCGGCGCGGGTGGTGCCGCAGGCGGTGGTGGCGGCCACTGTGGCCATGGCGGCGTCGATGCCGCCGGTGAGGGAAACGCCGGGTAGCCCCCGGGGATGGCCGCGGGTACGGAGTACCACGGCAGGGGCTGCTGCCCCGTGGCCACGGCCGGATGGAGCAGTGGGGGCGGCCCGTACGGGCTGGCCAAGAAGAGACGGATGCCTTGGACCGCGACGACTAAGTCGTTGAGCACGCCGGCCATGGCCTCCGGTGTGAACTGCTGCGGCGCTGGGGGAGGCGACGGCGGTGGTTGCTGGGTTTGCGGCTGGCCCTGGCCCTGGTCCGGCGTGGTACCGGGGGCGGGGGAGATCGGCGCCGAGAGGGAGGCTGTGGCGCCCGGCGACGCAGCGGCGGCGTTGGTGGAGTCGGTGGCAGCGGCGGTGGGGGAGGCGTTGGGCAGCGGCGGCTGTGGTGGAGGCGGGTTTGGAGGCGAGGAAGACATGGTCGTAACCCGGGGCTCTGATACCAAGGTGTTAGGAGCTAGGGTTTTGCCCCTTCGAGGGCGTAGGTTGTAGGGGAAAGAGGGAGCTGGGCGTGGCGATGAGCGGCCGCGCCGGTGGTTGGGCGCCGTCGCGGAAGAGGAGGGAGATGGCGGCGGCTAGGGTTAGAGGCGGCTAGGGTTCCGGCTCCTCTGGGAGCCGGGCAATAGAGATAATGATCTTCTTATTGCTTGATCTGAAAAGAGTCTTACAACTTATATTTATAACCTAGATAACTTGCGCACGAATTTAATCTAAGATAACTTGTGGGCTAAGATTGCCCGATGGGCCTTCCATATGACAGGCCGGACATAACAGCTACACAAACGATCTCCTCCATACACCTTGTTCGCACGACGTTGAGACACTCTTGCCAAATCTTATTCGAAACTCAAGCTCCAAAAGGTTATAGATTCTTTTCATATATTATTCCAAGTACAAGCTCCCAAGAATACAGGTTATATAAATGTAAGCTTCCCCCGAGGAGTCAAAACTCATCCTAATCTCTGGCTTCCTACATTGTCGGATGGGCTTATCAGCATACCTCCTGATCGTTTCTTCCAGCGGAGTGACTCTACCAGGACAAGGTGCTGTATCAAGAGGTGCACGGCCAACTCGTGACCTGCAATTTTATATGCAGACGTTCTAGGTGTTGCATTCACTTGGTATCATTACAAGAAGGAAAGGTGCGCTCTGCCGCACCAGTTCTTCACTTCGATGCTGATACAACTTTCTTTTTACATGAATCACTCTTCAGGATAGTTGCACCTTCACATTTTATTAGAAATGAAAACTGTGAAAGAGCCACATCAATAACATAGTTTCTTCTAACTAACTCTGAGATTTCAGAGCAGGTTAAACTTGCAGCTGTTACGTATGTGGATGTACAAAGCATATCAGAAACTCAGGATACTTGTAGAATTAATCCACTCTAGATTTTAGTAAGAAAGAAAAACTCATTTTTCAGAGTTATGGTCATTACACACACAGCCAGTGTGTCATTCCTCCTTGGACTACTTCAACATTTTTCATTATCCAGTTAGCTTACTCCTCCCTAGCCAAGTAAGTGCTTGTGTCAAAGCGCCCAGCGCAGACCTCCAATCTGTGTTGTCTTCACCTCGTAAAAAATGTATTCATGGCTACAATGGTTAGGAGAAACAACACAATAATATGTCTACAATGGTTAGGAGAAACAACACAATAATGTTGGCAAGTAGGTACTGTAAAACAAACACACAATACAAATCTTCGACATTTGGCAGTGCTCGGGTACAAAATTACGTGGCTCAATAATCTCTTCAATTCAAGAACCAATTTAACTATGAACAGAAACATATTTGCCTCTCCTTCAGTTCAAGGCCCACACTTTCCCTCTAAGGATGAATTGGACTGAAACCATGAAAATAAATTCGGTTCCGACATGATTGGTGCGACAATGAACAGAAATTTTCCAGCACGAACAGAACCTAAAAAAATCTTTACGCCTTAATCCTGAAATCAACCCCGAAGTTTCACTTTTTAACAACATGATCTGCATTGGACAATCAGAGAGATATGACAAATATGGAAAATTCATGAAGATTGTGCTGATGAAGGTTTTGATGTGAACATGACCCCCATTGATGAACAACAAAAGGGAGGGCCATGATGGTCTGTTGTTGGGGAAGGAGAGCAAGCACAACAAAGCTAGGTCGCAGCAAGGCTTGGCGCATCTCCGATATGTTGTCAGCGCCAAACCTACCGAATAATCTTCCTTCCCACTGCTGCCTCAGTCGTGTTGAACCTGCTGGAGCTGGATACACAGCCCAGGGGAGACAGGCCAATGATGGGCATACCGACAGGGAATAAGCTCTGCATTGGATTGGAGTCTTAAAACATTAAAACTTACTCCTTCCGTCCCATAATGTAAGACGTTTTTTGACTCTATTGTAGTGTCAAAAAACGTCTTACATTATGGGACGGAGGGAGTACAAAATAAGATAATACTATCGTCAACTAAAAATTTAATTAGATAGAAAAGTTGTAGCTATAGTATTCTGTTGTGCCACAACTGTCTGGTCGTACAATGTTTATGTGTTTTGCATGCTTAAAATCACAGCCCGCTGGTGCTATCTTCCCAATTAAACCTTCTCACCCAAACATTTCTTTTAGAACTGCAGGTGCCACTCGTCACTCCATCTAAAAACAATCTTGGCTAGTCCATCTATGACATGATCCATCTAAAAACATCTTGTCTAGTCGTACATATGAAACTCCAATTGACCAGAAAAATCACGAGGATACCCATCTGAAACTAGTAATCACAGCACCAGGCATATATGCTCATGCACATGTATGTGACAGTGCTTGCAAAAATCAAAACCATTCCTGAAAGTTTCAGAACTCTAATTTTACTTTTTACCTTCTGGTCGACCTGGGCGCCTCCGGGTTCACTTTCCTGGTCGATTCCACGAACTGGCTTGACCACTGTTTCCTCTTGCCGCCAGAATCCCGGGGCTCAGCAGCTCCGCCGAGGTGCCCAACCACAACCACGCATGAGGAATCGGCGCCGGCCACGTCTGTCGCCACTAAGTCCCTCGTCGCCAACGGTTCTGGCACCTCAACGTCCGCAACCACCTCTTTGAACGGAAGCCAACAGCATGCAAATATCAAAGGCCCGTGGTTGCCATAGTCCGCTCGCATGTATGCAGGGCGAAAAGATCGGAAGAATACGACGGATCCAGTCAATTACCTGTCAACCTGATCCAGTAGAAATTCGAGTCCGTTGTCAGGCAGGGCACCGCCTTCTCCCATATTGCCCGCCGCCGCCATTCTTTTCGCGTTCCGCGGACGAGATGGGAGGAGGAGGGAGAGGAGAAAGAGCTAGAGAATAGAATTGCTCTCACCATTGATTACTCAGCCACCGTTACAACTTATACAGCAGAGTTACAACAGAACACCCGATAGAAGTGGCACGCAGGCCCGGGCACTACTCACGATCCTAAAGATCAGGAGGGTACATACACAGGTACAATATACACATGTAATACAACACGCTAACACCCCCCCTCAGCCGGAACTCCGTGTGGAAGGATGTTTAGGCTGGCGCGAAACTCATTGAAGACCTGTGTAGGGAGACCCTTGGTGAAGACATCCGCAAACTGAGAGCTCGATGGAACGTGCAGGACTCGAACTTCGCCAAGGGCCACACGATCGCGGACGAAATGGAGATCAATCTCAATGTGCTTCGTCCGCTGGTGATGTACGGGGTTGGTGGCGATGTATGCGGCGCTGATGTTGTCACAATAGACAATGGTGGCGTGAGAAGTAGGGCGCCGGAGCTCATGTAAGAGTTGGCGCAGCCAACAAGCCTCGGCAACACAGTTGGCCACACCCCGATACTCGGCTTCGGCGCTAGAGCGGGACACGGTGGCCTGCCGTTTGGAGGACCAAGAGAGAAGGTTGCGGCCAAGAAAGACGCAAAAACCAGATGTGGATTTGCGTGTATCGGGGCAACCGGCCCAATCCGCGTCAGAGTAGGCAACAAGCTCAGGAGTGGAAGACTTGTAGAGTTGGAGGCCAAAGTGTGTCATGCCACACAAGTACCGAAGAATGCGCTTGATGAGCTGCATGTGGGAGTCGCGTGGATCATGCATGAAGAGACACACCTGTTGGACGGCGTAGGCGAGATCGAGCCGAGTGAGGGTGAGGTATTGAAGGGCGCCGGCTAGACTGCGGTAGGTGGTGGGGTTATTGAGGGGTTCACCGACACGAGCAGAGAGTTTGGAGGTGGTGTCTATGGGTGTAGGGACCGGTTTGCAATCTAGCATGTTGGCCCGTTCAAGGATCTCCAAGGCATATTGTTGCTGGCAAAGGAAGAGACCGGAGGTGTTGGGAGTGACGTTTATACCGAGGAAGTGATGGAGCTCCCCAAGATCCGTCATGGAAAACTCACGTTTGAGAGCATGGATGATGTGGTGGAGGGTGTGGGGTGTGCTGGCGGTGAGGATAATGTCATCGACATACACGAGGAGGTAGGCTATGGAGCTCCCATGACGAAGGATGAATAGGGAGGAGTCACATTTGGAGGCAACAAACCCGAGGGAGAGGCGAAAGGACTGGAAGCGATGGAACCAGGTGCGTGGGGCTTGTTTCAAGCCGTATAGGGACTTGCGGAGTAAGCACACGTGGTCCGGGTGGGTAGGATGAACAAATCCAGCGGGTTGTGCACAATACACCGTCTCCTTGAGATCGCCATGAAGAAAAGCATTCTTGACGTCGAGTTGATGAATGGGCCATGAGCTGGACGTGGCAAGACCGAGGACAACTCGAATAGTGGCCGGTTTGACAACCGGGCTGAATGTTTCGTCGTAGTCCACACCTTCTTGTTGGGTGAAGCCGCGAACGACCCAACGAGCCTTGTAACGTGCCAAGGTACCATCGGTGTTGAACTTGTGGCGATATATCCATTTGCCCGTCACCACGTTGACACCTGCAGGTCTAGGAACCAAACACCATGTCGAATTCTTAATTAGAGCATCATATTCATCACACATTGCGCGTTGCCAATTGGGATCCTTAAGGGCGGAACGATATGTGGCGGGAATGGGGGAGATGGTTGGGGAAGATACATCAGCGAGGAATAAATGTTTGGGTTGGCAAAATCCGGATTTGGCACGTGTACGCATGTTATGTGAATTTAGGGGAGGTGGAATTGGACGGGCTCGTGCGGGTATACGTGGCGGAGAGGGAGTGTTGGGCTCGGAATGAGAGGAAGATGCGGTATGCGCGGCAGACGAGGATGGCGTTGGATCCGAGGTGGATACGCGGTCAGTCGCGCGATCCAAGGAGCCAGGCGGGGACAGTGGGCCGGTAGCGCCAGATACGCGGCCAGATAGGGTGGGTGGGGACGGTGTGGGGATCGAGGGGGAGGTGGGACACCGCGTGGAGCGAAC
>NC_041386.1:748703831-748710386 GCF_002162155.2 Triticum dicoccoides | reverse complement strand
GGGGTTGGCTGGCCGCTGGTGTGGCAGGCTCATAAGGGAAGAGTGTTTCGTCGAACGTAACATGTCGGGAGACGATCACACGGCGAGAGGTGAGATCATAGCAGCGATAGCCCTTGTGTTCGAGAGGGTAGCCAAGGAAAACGCAACGGGTCGAGTGTGGGGCAAGTTTGTGAGCCGAGGTGGCGTATAGGTTGGGATAGCAAAGACAGCCAAACACGCGTAGGTGGTCGTAGGAGGGGTGGCGGCCATGGAGAATGTAGTAGGGTGTGTAGCCGGCAATGGAGCTAGAGGGACGTATGTTGAGTAAGTGTGTGGCGGTGTGCAGCGCTTCAACCCAGAACGGTGGAGGCAAATGAGCTTGTAGAAGAAGAGTGCGGACGATATCATTGGTGGTGTGGATGATGCGCTCGGCTTTGCCATTTTGCGGAGATGTGTGGGGGCAGGAAAACCGGTAAGCGATGCCGTTGGCAGAGAAGAAGGTGCGCAAGGAGGTGTTGATGAACTCGCTGCCGTTATCACATTGCAAGGCTTTTATGATGACATTATATTGGGTACGCACAAACGTGAAAAAGCGTTGTAAGGTGGAGGAGGTGTCGGATTTGTTGTGCAAGGGAAAAGTCCAAGAAAAGTGTGTATAATCATCAAGCACAACTAAATAGTATTGATAGCCGGAAAAACTTACAACGGGTGACGTCCACAAGTCACAATGAATAAGCTCAAAAGGAGCAAAAGAGCGACTATTAGAAGAAGGAAAAGGGAGACGCGGTTTGCGGCCGAGCTGACAAGCGTTACATGGAGAGTGCATCTTGTTATTACATGCGGGAAGAAACGTATTGGCTGCTAAAGTGGAGAGAGTTTGTGGGCTTGGGTGGCCAAGTCGGCGATGCCAGACGTCTGCAGTGGAAGTGGTGGTGAGGAGAGCAGCGGGCCAGGTCTTGGAGGTGCCGAAGAACGGGTAGAGATCACCGGAGCTAGCGGAGATCATGATGACTTTCCTGGTTCGAAGGTCCTTCACAAGAAAGCCAAATGGGTAAAATTCTATAGAGCAAGAGTTATCACGAGTAAACTGTCGAACAGAGATGAGACTAGTGACCACATTAGGGGGAAAAAGAACATCACGTAATTGAAACTTATGAGGGTGGAGGGTGGTGGATCCTATGTTTTGAATGGGGAGATGAGTGCCATCGCCAACGACAATGTGTGATAAATGATGCTTTAAAGAAGAATTAGGGCGGTGGATGTTACCAGGGTTGCCTGTGACGTGAGACGAAGCGCCGCTGTCGAGGTACCACTCGGAGGAGCCGGGGCCGCCGTGAGGGAGACCTTGAGAGCTGTAGGCCGCCTGGAGCATGGCGAGGTGATCCCAAGAGGGCGGCTGAGGCGGCGGGGGCGCGTACTGCATGTGGTAGGCGTGAGCATGGGCGCCCGGGCGAGGACCGAGGACGCCAGCGGAGTTGGGCGGGATCCACCCGGGGCGGGGCGGCGGCAACGCCATGCCATACGGAGCGAAGAAGCCCATGTAGGGGTTCGGCGGAGGCGTAGGGTAGGTGGTGGTGCCGCGGTTGCCGGAGTCGCCGCGTCCACGGCCGCACCCACGGCCGCGGTCACCGCCCTCCTGGCGGGGACCGACGCCACGGCCGGACTGCTGCTGTCCGCGATCGACGGGGCGTTCAGCGCGATCGCCCTGGCGCGGGATGGGGAGGGCAGGCGGACCAGAAGAGCCCCCGGAAGAGGCGGCGCCGCCAGTGACCGCAAGGATGGTGGCGCTTTCGTCCGCCGCGCGCTGAGTCTGATTCTCCTCGGCGAGCTTGAGGCGGGAGAAGACCGTCTCGAACGGCGGAAGAGGAACCGTATCCCTGAAGACGACGCGGATGGTGTCGAGGCGTTTGTCGATGCCGTGGAGGAACTGGGTGGTGAGATCCACCTCGGTGATGGCGTGGTCGATGTCCGCGAGGCCGGCGGTGAGGTGCTTCATGCGGCGGGCGTACTCGGCAACGGAGAGGTCGCCTTGCTTGAGGTTGCGGTATTGCCGGTTTAGCATCATATACCGGGCAGCGCGATTGGCGAGGAAGTAGTCACGGATCCGCATCCAGAGATCATAGGCAGAGGTGGCGCCGACGACGTGGTCGACGAGAGGATCAGCGAGGATCGCGTAGATCCAGAGGACGAGGTGAGCATCAAGCTCACGGTAGGCGGCGTCGGCGTTGGGAGGAGGAGGGTGCTAGATGAAGTGGGTGACGCCATAGCGAATCAGAACCATAAGGAAGAAGGCCTTTCATTTGTGGTAGTTGTGGTCGTCGGGGTTCAGGAGGAATTTGATGTGGTTGTGGATGTTGTCGCTGAAGATGGGTAGGCGAGAAGAAGCGGCGGCGGGGAGAGACGGGGTGGCAGAGGAGAAAAGAGGAGCAAACTGGGAGCGCACGGCGTGTCCACCTTTCTGATCCACCGCACAACTTTTGCGAACGGAGGTGAGCCACGGCTCGACTCGGCTCCGTCGCTTTGATTTCGAAACCGCAACCCGAGGCGGACCGTACATCACTGTTTCTGTACGTATTTTGCTGCCCACCCCCTTTTCCTTAGACGAGTATATGTCCTGACGGGCCCAGTAGCTCAGATCCCTACAGGTGGACCTACGACCAGGATTACGTGTTAGAGCAGTTACGCCGCTCTCGCAATAGAGCAGTTACCTAGCTAGGAAATTTAATTCATTGTTGCACTCAGCCTGCTCCCATCATGCAGTGATCCAGAAAGAATCAAGAGTCAAAAGGTGCCAGACTCCATGTGTCTAAAAAATTCAGACATTCAGACTTGCGTGAATTGCTGGTTCAGTCTTTCTTGTGTGAAAAAAAAAAGCAGAGCATTTGTTGGCTGGCTGGAACACAGCCGAGCCTTCTGCCTTGTTATTTCCTCTGTTCTTGTTATTTCCTCTGTGCCATTTCATGTGGACTTTGAGCAGTAAAGGTTGGTTATGCCCCTCAAAAACAAAAACAAAAGGTAGCCGCTCTGCGTTTCAGTTCAGAGGAAGCAGTTTCAGCAAAACAGAGACCGCAGTTTTCACATACCAAAGTATCTAGAAGTATTGAGAACACCGTGACCCATTTGGCAAGTGCCATTCGCTAACAAACTTTAGGTATAACAAACTTTAGGGGTGACCAACGTAAATTACACTGGTGGAAAAACAGGCTTCCGTCCAGCCCCATAAGTCGCGAAGCTGTAGGAACCGCGACTAATGGGACCTTTAGTCGCGGTTCTGGAGGTGAACCGCGACCAAAGGCCTGGGCCCAGGGCGCTCGGTGGCCAGCTGGCGCACGTGAGGGTCTTTAGTCGCGGTTGGCCAGGACAACCGCGACTAAAGGCCTTCGGGCACCTTTAGTCACGGTTTGCCAGGCCAACCGCAACTAAAGCCCCTCCCCTATATATACCCATCCAGCAGCCAACACTTAGCCATTTGGAGCCATTCTCTTCACAAGTGGGTGTAGGTTTGCTTTTGGTTCCTCTTATGCACATAAGGTGTTTGATGAAATGCCCCAAGAGCATGAAACAAACATGACATGAAGTGTTGGAGCCACACTCCTCGATCGCGGTTAGCAACTTGATGAACCTTTGATGTGTCATTGATAAAATATGCATGTGTGCAGTTCATTGTTTAATTTATATTGTTTGTAGCTAGTTAGTTTAACAAATGCATGATGGTTAATTATATATTTTATATTATAATAATGCAGATGAATCGGCAATGGATGGACGGTAACCGACTCTCCGGCGAGTTCACTACGGGTTTGAAAGATTTCCTCGTAGTGGCTAATGCGAACAAGCAGGGGGGTTTTGTTATCTGTCCATGTGTTATCTGTAAGAATCAGAAGGGTTACTCTTCCTCAAGAGATGTTCACATGCATCTGCTTCGGCACGGTTTCATGCCAAGCTATAATTGTTGGACCAAGCATGGAGAAAGAGGGGTTATAATGGAAGAAGATGAAGAAGGGGATGATTTCATCGATGAAAGCTATCTTGCTCATTTCGGTGATACTTTCATGGAGGATGCTGAAGGTGAAGGGGAAGGTGAAGAAGAGGCACGTGATGATCCCGTTGATGATCTTGGTCGGACCATTGCTGATGCACGGAGACGCTGCGAAACTGAAAAGGAGAGGGAGAATATGGATCGCATGTTAGAGGATCACAGAAAGGCGATGTACCCCGGATGCGATGATGGTCTGAAAAAGCTGGGCTGCACACTGGATTTGCTGAAATGGAAGGCAGAGGCAGGTGTAGCTGACTCGGCATTTGAAAACTTGCTGAAAATGTTGAAGAATATGTTTCCAAAGGATAACGAGTTGCCCGCCAGTACGTACGAAGCAAAGAAGGTTGTCTGCCCTCTAGGTTTAGAGGTTCTGAAGATACATGCATGCATCAACGACTGCATCCTCTACCGCGGTGAATACGAGAATTTGAATGAATGCCCGGTATGCACTGCATTGCGTTATAAGATCAGAGGCGATGACCCTGGTGACGATGTTGAGGGCCAGAAACCCAGGAAGAGGGTTCCCGCCAAGGTGATGTGGTATGCTCCTATAATACCACGGTTGAAACGTCTGTTCAGGAACAAAGAGCATGCCAAGTTGTTGCGATGGCACAAAGAGGACCGTAAGTCGGACGGGGAGTTGAGACACACCGCAGATGGAACGGAATGGAGAAAGATCGACAGATGGTTCAAAGATTTTGCAGCTGACGCAAGGAACATAAGATTTGCTCTAAGTACGGATGGCATGAATCCTTTTGGCGAGCAGAGCTCCAGCCATAGCACCTGGCCCGTGACTCTATGCATCTACAACCTTCCTCCTTGGTTGTGCATGAAGCGGAAGTTCATTATGATGTCAGTGCTCATCCAAGGTCCGAAGCAACCCGGCAACGACATCGATGTGTACCTAAGGCCATTAGTTGATGAACTTTTACAGCTGTGGGGTGGTGTCCGTGTGTGGGATGAGCACAAACAAGAGGAATTTGACCTACGAGCGTTGCTTTTCGTAACCATCAACGATTGGCCTGCTCTTAGTAACCTTTCGGGACTGTCAAATAAGGGATACAATGCATGCACGCACTGCTTACATGAGACTGAAAGTGTACATTTGCCAAATTGTAAGAAGAACGTGTACCTTGGGCATCGTCGATTTCTTCCGAAAATTCATCCAGTAAGAAAGAAGGGCAAGCATTACAACGGCAAGGCAGATCACCGGCCGAAGCCTGCGGAACGCACTGGTGCTGAGGTATTTGATATGGTCAAGGATTTGAAAGTCATCTTTGGAAAGGGTCCTGGCAGACAATCAGTTCCGAAGGGAGCTGACGGGCACGCAGCCATGTGGAAGAAGAAATCTATATTCTGGGAGCTAGAATATTGGAAAGTCCTAGATGTCCGCTCTGCAATCGACGTGATGCACGTTACGAAGAATATTTGCGTGAAGCTCCTAAGCTTCTTGGGCGTGTATGGGAAGACAAATGATACAAAGGAAGCACGGCAGGACCAGCAACGTTTGAAAGACCCTGATGACCGGCATCCGGAATGGTTTCAAGGTCGTGCCAGCTACGCTCTGACCAAAGAAGAGAAGGTCATCTTTTTTGAATGCCTGAGCAGTATGAAGGTCCCGTCTGGATTCTCGTCCAATATAAAGGGAATAATAAACATGGCGGAGAAAAAGTTCCAAAACCTGAAGTCTCACGACTGCCACGTGATTATGACGCAATTGCTTCCGATTGCTTTGAGGGGGCTCCTGCCGGAAAATGTTCGAGTAGCCATTGTGAAGCTATGTGCATTCCTCAATGCAATCTCTCAGAAGGTAATCAATCCAGAAGTTCTACCACGGTTACAGAACGATGTGATACAATGTCTTGTCAGTTTCGAGTTGGTGTTCCCGCCATCCTTCTTCAATATTATGACGCACCTCCTGGTTCACCTAGTCGAAGAGATTTTCGTTCTCGGTCCTGTATTTCTACACAATATGTTCCCCTTCGAGAGGTTCATGGGAGTATTAAAGAAATATGTTCGTAACCGTGCTAGGCCAGAAGGAAGCATCGCCAAGGGCTATGGAAATGACGAGGTAATTGAGTTTTGTGTTGACTTTGTTCCTGACCTTAAGCCGATTGGTCTTCCTCGATCGCGGCACGAGGGGAGACTAAGTGGAAAAGGCACGATCGGAAGGAAATCAACGATATGTATGGACGGCCATTCTCTGACTGAAGCACACCACACTGTACTGACCAATTCCAGCTTGGTGGCTCCGTACTTTGAGAAACACAAGAATATTTTACGCTCGGACAACCCGGGGAAGCCTGAATCCTGGATTAGGAAGGCCCACATGGAGACTTTCGGCAGTTGGTTGAGAAAACATTTAATGAATGACAATGATGTTGTAGATCAGCTGTACATGTTGGCCAAGACACCATCTTCGACTATAACGACTTTCCAAGGGTACGAGATAAATGGGAATACATTTTACACGATCGCCCAAGATAAAAAGAGCACCAACCAAAACAGTGGTGTCCGCTTTGATGCAGCAACCGAGA
>NC_041386.1:748680833-748702147 GCF_002162155.2 Triticum dicoccoides | reverse complement strand
AGAGAGAGAGAGCAGAGAGAGAGAGAGAGAGAGAGAGAGAATTTTTTAACTAGTTAATTAACAAAAAAAAGGTAAAATTTGATAATTAACAAAAAGGTAAATAACTTAGTTTAACAAAAACGGTAAATAACTTAAAACTTGATAATTAACAAAAAAACCCGTAAAATTTGATAATTAACAAAAAAAACGTATATACGGAGAGGGGCGGCGAGGGGGGAGGCGATGCGCGCGGTGTTTTTTTAGGGATCGAGAGGGGACGGCGAGGGTTATAAATGTGTTGTCCTCGCCTCCCCTCTCCGTGACGCCGTCGTCTGCCGCCCCGTCTCGCGCTCTACCGCGACACCCTCTCCCACCCCTTCCTCGCCCCCTCCTTTTGCCACCACCCTTTCGCCACCGCCACCGCCACCGCCCCCCTTCTTCACTTAATTAATTTGTTTTTACTACATGTTTTCAGGACTGACATAATGGCGGACGATAGAGCTGACCCGATTATGGACAACTATGATCCGGACGGTGAAGCACATATGTTCGGCATCATAAACGGCGATATTCTATATGTGCCGACCGGAGAAGAAGAAGACGATATCTCTTCTTATCTGAACCTTGACGGTGAAGATGAAGGGCGCCGTCAGCAAGATGATGCCGAACAAACGTCGATAAACGACGATCTTCAAATGGAAGTAGCAACCACCTCCGGCGCCGAGGTATATATATACATTGAGCCTCTGGTGATACAAACTAACTGATTTGAATAAATATGTGTGTACTAACGCGCGCGACTCTTTCTTATTTTAGCCCTCGGCCGGATCGTCGAAACAATCGAGTACGTCGTCAAAGCGTGGCGCAACCAAGACGATGAAACAAGGAGAAACATGCACCATCGAGGTTGTCGACAGTGCAACCGGCAGGCCGCTGGAGCCCCGCAAGAACGCCACCAAGTTTGTCAGCCAATGCGGAGCCATTGTTAGAGACAACGTCTTGATCACCGTCCAGGAGTGGAATGAGCCAAAGAAGGCACGAATTGATGGTTTCACTTTTGTCGATAAGAGAACAAAAAAAGATTGCTTCAAGAAGCTTATGGAACATTTCGTTCTACCTCCGGAATACAACAAATTCGATGAGGAGGGTAACAAGATTGAGGAAAACAAGGAGAGGAGGAGGCTAGTCAAACAGTTCGCTCTTCATAAGATGGCCGACGCATTCCGGAAATTCAAGCAAAATCTAGTCCATGACTTTGTCAAGCAGAACAAGACTCCGGATTTCAAAGGACAATATGAGAAACTGAAACATGATTGGCCAGAATTTGTGAAGCAAAAGAAATCGGAGCAGTTCATTCAAATATCAAAAAAAATAAGGAAAATGCGGCTAAGAAGGAGTACAATCATGTTATGGGGCCAGGAGGGTATCGCATTTGGGTGCCTAGGTTGGAGAAGATGGAGAACGAGCTGACGGCGCGAGGAATCCGTCCAGGTACGGAGGGATGGGACCCAAGGGCCAAAAGCTGGTGGTACGGGCATGGGGGAACGCTGAACCCGGAGACAGGGGAGTGTGTTTACCGGGGCAAATTAATTAAACCCACCCAAGCCCTTATTAACGCAATGAGGGATGCTCAACAGGGGAAGATCAAGTTCAACAGAGAGAACGACGTGCTGACAAAAGCCCTCGGGAATCCTGAACACGGAGGACGTGTATGAGGCATGGGGCACATTCCGTGGAAAATAGGGTTCCCCCAGAACGATGACCCGTACGGTTACAGAAGCCGTAAGAGAAAGATGGATCGGGAAGCAGATGTTGTGGCGCGGTTGGCATCGGAAATGGATGTGATGAAGAAAACCATGAGTGTACTAGTAGCCAAAAGAGATGCAGCTCGGGTGCAGCATGAAGATCATCCAGCGGATCTCGGAAGCCAGCAGCGGAGAAGCAGCGTGGCTTCCACGGAGGCCCCACCGGCTGGTGCAGATGCACCGACGATCGAAATTACTGCACCGGAGCCTCTGGTGGTCGAAATTACTTCACCGGAGCCTCCTCGCTACCCCGTGGACGATACAAAGGAGATGAAAGAATGTCATCTGTATTATCCTATCGGGAACATGTCCATGAAGGTAGCCATCGGCAGTGCTTTACCATATTTACCTGGAGCACTCCACCACAACAACCCCATTCAAGATGGCTATGCTCGTGTCACGGTGGAGGACATAGTCCAAGGGTTTGAGGACCTGGAGATTGACATTGCTACACCTGAAGGGGAGAAAAGACTTGGAGATGTCAAGCGCCATTTCATTCTATGGCAAAAGAAGTTTATCAAGTTTCCAGGCGAGGCGCCAAGGACAACAAGTCCACCCCCCTACGGTGGTGGTGGTGGCGGTGGCGGTGGTGGTGGTGGTGGTGGTGGTGGCGGTTCACCTACACCTCCGTCACGTCAGCCGACGCCGCCCCCCAGTCCACAACGTCCGGCGGGTGATCAGCCGCCGCCCCCCAGTCCTCGTCCGGCGGGTGATCAGACGCCGCCCCCCAATCCACCTCCGGCAAAGAAGCAGAAGCAGTCCTGGATTATTAACCCGGACCCTTATGTACCTAAGACCACAAAGGTACCGGAGCCATCACTGAAGCCTCTCCCCACAAGGCCTTGGGAACATAGTGTCGAGGAAGTCGACGCGGCCGCGGCTGCTGATTTGGAGAAATGGAAGGCGGACTGCAAGAAGAAAAGAGAGCCCGAGCCCAAGCCAGTATTTTCTGATGAGCAAAAGAAGTGGGCTAAGTCATTTTTGAGCACACCGTCCCAAGCCGCGAAGAATCTGCCTAACGACTATGCACGTGAACTTCGCAGGCAGGCACTCATGTTCAAGGAGAACAAAGAGCGGGAGAAGGCCGAAAGTAAAAAAAGCGGGAAACAAGTTGCCCAGCTCGGGGAACAAAGTAAACAATCGATTGCCCCGCTTATAGTGGAAGCCTTCTGTCCGGATGCCCCCGAGATCATACAAGCTGCGGCAGCACAGGGATTGACTGTAACGAGTGCCAGAGAACAAGCGGCCAACTTAGGTATTACTCTTCGTGAATTGTTAGGCCTTGATGAGGCGCCAGTGAAGGAGGTAGTAATTACATATGTCAAGAATGGGCCTCTCGTCGAGCCTGCGCAGGAAAAGGATCTACCTCCACAAATGAAAGGTCTGCTGAAATGGTACAAGGGTTACATAAAAAATAAAAACGCCAAAGAATATATTTATGCGGAAGTTAGACATGAGCATCACTTCAAACATTACTATGTACAAATTGAACTGAGTGAATTGTTCCAGCTTTTCAATCTACGCGAGCTCGATAAATCTATCATCAGTTGCTATGTTCTGTAAGTGATTTATTAATTTCTACCCCATCTCGTTCATATTGCCTGCACTATATATATGTCCTAACTATATTGTTGTGTCCGCTATTATACATGCAGAATGAAGATTAAGGAATGCAGAGTAAGGAACATCCATGATGTTGGGTTCATTGACCCACACATCGTTAATGGACATGTGTTGGAGCGTCACCCCGCCGACGTGGAGGCAGACCTGTGGCAGTTTCTTACAAAGCAGGAACTCAAAAGTGATATTCTATTTCCTTACCATTTTGAGTGAGTGTTTCTGTCTTGAGCACATTCTCTTTTGTTTACTCCATGCATGGTATGTGGCCGGCTAATCGATGAGTTATGCATGACGTACTGTGCATGTATCGTGTCCGCAGGTTCCACTGGATTCTGCTAGTAATTAAAGTTAACACCTCAGAATGTCTCGTCCACGACTCTGTGAATATGGATCCAAAGCTTTGGGGCGGCATGAGAAGAATGCTGCAGAAGTAATTATTTTCATTCATTTGCGCTCTATATCGATCGGCCTATTTCGTTCATTTCCTAATATCAAGTAACTAATTAATAACTCTCTTGTTCATTTAATTTTCTTTGCCTCGTAGGGTTTGGAGACGGTTCGTAGATACAAAGGTCGGTGAATTCAAAAAAGAGCTAGAATTCAAAATGTTAAAGGCTAAGAATGCTGGGGATATCCAGCCACCGGAGACCAATCTATGTGGATACTATGTCTGTGAGATGATCCGGAGATACACCTCTGAGCGGGTTCCGAGTGATACCAATGCTCAGAGGAATAACCTCCGGTGGATGCTTAGTCCAGAAGCTCGCTTCCGACCACTTCAAGAGGAACTAGCTGGATGGTTCAGCAGGGAAGTCCTCCATCCTAAAGGAGAACACTATTACGAGGACGTAGAACTTTATATGCATTAAATCATGTATGGAAACTTGTTCAAAATTGTATATGGTCATCCGATGATATTGAATATATATTGTATATTCCTCTTGAATTCTTTTTGGTTCTAATTTCAAATTTATTTGAAATTGTACATTCATATGCATGTATGTAGTACCGTAGAATATATGAAACTCCTTCAAAATTAAAATAAAGCACAAAAGAAATAAAACAATACAAATTAAACAGAAAACAGGTTTAGGGGGGGGGGCTAAAACCCTAAACCTGTGGCGGCCTTTAGTCGCGGTTGGCCAGAAGAACCGCGACTAAAGGTCCTCCGCCCCGACGGCCGCCTGGCGCCCACGTGGACGGGCCGTTAGTCGCGGTTCTTAAGCAGCCGCGACTAAAGGTGGGGGGCTTTAGTCGCGCTTATTTGGTCGCGGTTGCGCAACCGCGACTAATGGCAGTTGCGAACCGCGACCAAAGGCCTTTTTTCCACCAGTGTTAGCTAGCTAGCGTATGAAGCAGTTGCAATGAGCGCGTTGGTAGCTAGCTAGTTGGACGCACTGAACTGCCTTCTTTTCCTGAAAGCATTGCCTTCGGCCTCTGCATCAGTCGATGCATATGCAGCCATATTATTAGAAAGCGTAACGAAGTCTTATAATCCAATGCAGCTCAAAATCCGAGAAAAAAGAGTAAATAAATCTGTAAAGCGCCACATCCGGCAAGAAAGCGCCACAACCGGCGATAAAGAGCAGGCTACGATGCCTACACACCTAGCCTATTATTAGTTCGCCATCCAAATCGGCTGAAGATAGCCCGTGCTCCCGTCTCCCAGCGGTTGCACCCAATAACCATAGGCTCCCTGTAATCCGCATGAGTGAGTAATGACCACATACGGATCCAGACTGTAGCTCTGTAGATAACCTGCAAAAAATTAGTGAATGTTGTCCCATTAAAAATCTTATCATTTCTAGTTGTTCCATATTGCCCATAGTAATGCACATATTCCTATCCGAATATGTTTAGCTATGTGTATGTCTACTCCATTAAACCATGTCCCAAATAACGTGTTTATGCTCATTGGAGAATGAACGCTAAAAGCTATATGGATGGATCACCACAACAATTTTCCAAGTGGACACTCGAGAAAGAGGTGTTTAATCATTTCGTTTTGATCGCAAAATACAACACCTGGGATTACCAACCCAATTCCTTTTCACCAGATTATCTTTGGTCAAGATGACTCCTTTGTGGACGAACCACATAAAGATCTTGATGCGGAGTGGAACTTTAATCTTCCATATGCGTAAAGACCTCGACAATGGCCCATAATCAATTAAGTTCAAATACATGTATTTCACAGAGAATAATCCATTCGTGGTTAACTTCCAACTAATTTTATCTGCCTGGTCTGAAAGTTGAACATCCATCAACCTACGGACTAGGTGTAACCAAGCATTCCAACGTTCCCCTACAAGAGATCTCCTAAATTGGATGTTAAGTGGTACTGAGTTTAATACTGTGGCTACATAATCCTCTTTACGTTGCACAATATTATATAGAGAAGGGTATTGTAAAGCCAGAGGCGTCTCCTCTAGCCATGTGTCCTCCCAGAATCTAGTAGTGGTACCACTATCAATTAGGAACTTCACCCGCTGGAAGAAAGTTACTTTTGTCTTCATTAACCCTTTCCAAAAGGGTGAGTCCGTTGGCCTTGCATTCATCTGGGTCAAAGTCTTTGTATGTAGGTATTTATTCCGCAAGATTTGTACCCACATGCCTTCGGTCTCAGTTGATAGTCTGTATAGCCATTTTCTAAGCAAGCATCTATTCTTGACCTCTAAATTCTCGATTCCTAACCCACCCTGGTCTTTTGGTCTACACATGATATCCCATCTAGCCAGTCTATATTTCTTCTTAACCTCGTCGCTTTGCCAGAAGAATCAGGATCTGTAAAAGTCTAATCTTTTTCATACACCTACCGGTACTTCAAAAAAAATAGGAGGAACATCGGCAAACTCGTCAAAACCGAGTTAATCAACACCAGCCGCCCTCCGTAAGACATTAGCTTGCCCTTCAAGAAGCTTAATTTTTTTTCAAATCTTTCTTCTATACATTTCCATTCTTTGTTCGTTAACCATCTATGATGAATTGGCATCCCTAGATAACTAAATGGTAAGGATCCCATTTAACAACCGAACAAGTTTCTGTAATTGTCTTGTTCTTCTTTAGCTTTCCCAAAGCAGAACAATTCGCTTTTATTGAAGTTGATTTTGAGCCCAGACAGTTGCTCAAAAAGGCATAAAATAAGCTTCATATTCCTAGCTTTTGCAAGATCGTGTTCCATGAAAATAATAGTATCATCTGTGTATTGTAGGACGGAGACGCCCCCCTATACAAGATGGGGAACGAGACCTCCTACTCGGCCACTCTCTTTAGCAGTGGCGGAGCTTGCCAAGAATCAATGGGGGGGCCAAAAGACAAAAACAGTTAACCTACTACAAGAAAACAGAACTCAGCCTCCAGGCAAATGTATACCTATAGTACGATCACAAAATACATGCGTGACTAGTAACATATACTTCATATAAGAGAACTAATTATAATAAAATATTTTTTATTTTTGACTTATCGACTTGGATATACCTCTCAGCCTTCAGATTGCAAAGACATTTTGTGAGTCAACTAGCAAGTAATAGCTACTTCTTCGTTTCTAAAGAAACTAAAGGTGGTTTGTCTCCTGTGGCGTTGGTGGTCTGAACGCAATAGAAGAAGACATGGGGAGGGTACGACTTTGCCGCTGGAATTTGCAAGACAAATATCAATGCTTACTGAGGAATGGATTCAGTTCCATTCTCCACCTACCAGACCCCCGAAAGTGCAGATTAATTAGTGGGAACCCCATCCCCAGGACTGGGTTATGTTGAATTTTGATGCTTCTTTCATTGGGGGCTTGGGAACCAGTGGGTGGGGCTGTATAGCGAGAGATGCAGCCGGCGATGTCTTATGTGCTGCAGCTGGCCCCCTGGTGGATGTGTCTGATCCATTGCATGCGGAAGCACTTGCTCTAATGAGGACCATCAATTTTGCAGAGAATTTTGGTATGGGTCGAGAGTCGAGGGTCGTCGAGGGGTTGAGGGGTCGAGGATCATCGAGGGGTCGAGAGGTGGCCTAGTATCAAAGTATTGAAGAAATCCATGGCTTCATCATTAGCCGGAAGTAACCGGGGCATGATGGTACGTTGTCCAAGGTTGTTTTGGAACGGAGTCCCGGATAGGATAATCCGCCTTTTGTTATGAATTTCAGCTAAGGCCTTCTAAATAGCGATATTCGGAAGGCTCTTGCTGTACTTTGTACCAAAAAGCGAATTATCCTATCTAGGATTCCGTTCCAAAACTACTTTGGAGAGTTTCGTACCATCATGCACCTGTTACTTTCGCCTAATGATGAATACATGGTTTTGTTGAATCCTTTGACACTAGACAAACGTGACATGAGGGGGTCGAGGGTCGAGAACTAGGGTAGAGGGTTGTGGAGCGCCGAGCGGTCGAGGGTCGTGAACTAGCTTGGGTCGAGGGGTCGAGGATCGACGAGGGTCCAAGAGGTGGCCTAGTGTCAAAGTATTGAAGAAATCCATGGCTTCATCATTAGCCGGAAGTAACCGGGGCATGATGGTACGGATTTCTCCAAAGTTGTTTTGGAACGGAGTCCCGGATAGGAAAATCCGCCTTTTGGTACGAATTTCAGCAAAGGCCTTCCAAATAGCGATATTCGGAAGTCTCTTGCTGTACTTTGTACCAAAAAGCGAATTATCCTATCTGGGATTCCGTTCCAAAATAACTTTGGAGAGCTTTGTACCATCATGCGCCTGTTACTTTTGCCTAATGATGAAGACATGGTCTTGTTGAATCCTTTGACACTAGACAAACGTGACATGAGGGGGTCGAGGGTCGGGAACTAGGGTAGAGGGTTGTGGATCGCCGAGCTGTATAGGGTGGTGAACTAGCTAGGGTCGAGGATCGCCGAGGGGTCGAGAGGTTGCCTAGTGTCAAAGTATTGGAGAAATCCATGGCTTCATCATTAGCCGAAAGTAACCGGGGCATGATGGTACGAAGTTCTCCAAAGTTGTTCTGGAACGGAGTCCCGGATAGGATAATCCGCCTTTTGGTACGAATTTCAGCAAAGGCCTTCCAAACAGCGCTATTCGGAAGGTTCTTGCTGAACTTTGTACCAAAAAGCGAATTATCCTATCTGGGACTCCATTCCAAAACAACTTTGAAGAGCTTTGTAGCATCATGCGCCTGTTACTTTCGCCTAATGGTGAAGACATGGTTTTGTTGATTCCTTTGACACTAGACAAATGTCGGACAATCATGAGAGAGGCGGTCGATATACCCCCTCCCTGATAACATTTTTTTTCTATGTATATGTCATTGTTGTTGATATACCCCTTCCCTGATAACTTCGATATATCCATCTCTCATGTTTGTATATTAATTGTCATGTTGTAATATTTGCAGAAACTATGGATCGTCAAAGAGACGTCGATCAAGAAGAGATATTGGTGGACATAATCTGTGACGGAGGTGATGTAGTCTTGTCGTTTCTCAATGAAATCGAAGTAGGTCTGCAAGGAGAGAAAGCAGGCTGCGGTGATCAAACAATGGAGGAGGGTCATGATCGTGATGGTGGCTCTAGCGATCGTGATGACGGCTCTGGTGATCGAACGGAGTCGGGAACAGCTGTTGCAAAGTCCGGCAAGGCAGAATAGTGTTTATGTGTACACACACACACACACACATAAACACTATTCTGATCACGGGATCAGAATATTATTCTGATCACAACATAAACGTCATGTGTTACACGACTGAACTTCCCTCTGTCGGAACCCGACCTTCGGCTATCTTCTCAACCGTGTCTTCCCGCACGAATTTTTTTGGTCAGTCATGTTCTATGTGATGTAAGTGTAATCTACAAACGGTTTTTAGCAACAAAATGCCCGTTTTAAATAGGAATCTCGCTCATTAGAGGATTTGCTCTCGGGTCGTGATGAAACATGTCTCTGTTGCAATTTTACTGCCTGAGTTGTTCGACCTGAACTTCTCTCAGTGCTAGGTTGAACTTCTGCCAACATTGTCCAAATGGGGCTTGCGATATACTGTTGGAAAGCTATGGACACCAGTATCATGACCCAAATTAAATTTTTGGCAAAATGTAAGTTGTTTAAGAGCAGTTCTGAAAACCGTTTTTTCTTCATACAAAAAACGTGGATCGTGTTTTTGATCGCATTTCTAAACCATTTATCGGAATGAGGCAAATAATATCGCGTTGAAAATCTACTGCAAAATCGCTCCTTCCACAAGTTGAAAGTTTTCTCTAATTCCCTATGGTTAAAGAGTAATTTGGAAAATCGTAAAAAAAATTAAACCGAACAGCCGAGTGCGTATTTTCATTGCCATTTCTAAACCGCTAATCCAATTGAGGCAAATGATATGGCATTGGAAAGCTTATGAAAATGCGCTACCTTTTCATGTTGTAAGCTTTTTATAATTTTGAATGGTTTATGAGTAATTTAGAAAACGGTACAAGCTCCACCGAGTTCGTATTTTCAATCTCGTTTTTTAACCGTACGTCCGAATGCAGCAAATGATATGGCGTTGGAAAGCTTGAGGAAATGCAAAACTTTCTTATGTAGATTGTTTCTCCCAATTCCTTACAGTTTTAAGTCAATTTTGAAAATGGCTAAAAACATACTTTCGCCGTAATTTCTACAAACATTATCGGAATGAGGCAAATAATATACCATTGAAAAGCTAAGGAAGATGCGAAACTTTTTCATGTTGATGGTTTTCTCTTATTACTAGCCGTTTTGAAGTAATTTCGAAAATGGCGAGATGATTCGTTCTGCCTTTATCGCAAAACAGATTCTTCGAAAATTAACCTCGTGAAGAACCTAAACTTCTCGGCATGTCTACTTGAACTTCACTCTGTTTTCACGTGTTTTTTTCCCGTAGCTCTCCATCCAATCACCGGAACACTCACCGGAATTGAGCAAGTAATATACCGGTGGAAAGCTGTTGTAAACACGCAACTTTTCCGTGTTGATCG
This sequence comes from Triticum dicoccoides, assembly GCF_002162155.2. Taxonomy (NCBI): domain Eukaryota; kingdom Viridiplantae; phylum Streptophyta; class Magnoliopsida; order Poales; family Poaceae; genus Triticum; species Triticum dicoccoides. The sequence goes on along the minus strand of NC_041386.1, from coordinate 748,691,798 downwards.
TTTTTTCATAATCGCGACGATTTTAAGAGTTTTTCATCTGAAATTCATTCAATATAGTAGTTGAACTTCCTGCTATTTTCACGTTGAACTTCTGTGACGTATTTTCATTTGTAATTTTCTCATTCATTCGTCAGTGTTACACAAATGATATTCTTTTTGTACAAACCTCTCTCACAATATTTTTTTTAACTTTCTGCGGTGGATGACTTGAACTTATAACAACAACAAATTAAGCCTTTGTTTTTTTATTCCTTTTTAGTACAAAATGCACACCATGTAGTATGTCAACTTCTCGCAGTTATCAATTTGAACTTCTCTTCGTTACTTGAAAATATATGAGTTTTTTTATGAACTTTTAACCTGATTTTATTAATCCTTTTTTATGAAATTTTGAAGCGCTCTATTTTAAAAAGTTGAACTTCTTGTCATTTTTTTGAACTTCTTGTTACCATTCTTTAATAACGAGGAAAATCTGAGTTTTCTATAATCATCGAACTTCTCCATCTTTTTAATATGGACTTCCTGGTTTTATTTCTTAATCTTTTTTATGAAATTTTGAAGCACTCTATTTTTAAAAGTTGAATTGATTATTATTTAATTTTTGAACTTCTTGTTTTCATTCTTTAATTACGAGGAAATCTGAGTTTTTAATAATCATCGAACTTCTCCATCTTTTTAATTTGGACTTCCTGATTTTATTTCTTTTAGTGACGGAATAAATCCTACTTTTTGATAGACCTCGAGCCGCTCTATTTTTAAAATTGTTTGAGATGCTTTTTTTAATGACCTTCTTTTGGATTTGTAACAAGCATTGAACTTCTTCGTCTTTTTGATTTGAACTTCTTATTTTTAGAATTTTTCTAACTTGCATCTTGGTTTTGTACTAAAAATTGAACTTCTCGGTTATTTAAATTCGAACCTCTAGGTTTTTATATAACCCCTTTATTGTTATAAAGTTGAACTTCTTTGTGTTTTTAATTTCACTTTTCTTGGTTCTGTAATAAACATTGAACCTCTATCTTTGTGAAATTTGAACCTCTAATTTCTTTTGGAAACATGGAAAATGCTTTCTTTAAATAATTTTTTGAACAACTAAGTATTTTAAAACTTTTTTAGTTTTTCCATATTTTTTAATTTTAACTTCTTCATTTTATTATTTAGTAATGAAAAAACATCTAAGTTTTTTTAACCTTCGAACTTCTAATTTTTTTTACTTTGAACTTCTTAGGAAAATATGGTTTTAAATAAGCAAACAATTTTCTAGGTTTTTATATTTGAACTTTTAGGTTTTTTGACCTTCTCGGTTATTTCAAATTGAACTTCTATGGTTTTCAAATTTGAACTTCTGTGTTTTTTTGACAAGTGGTAAACATATTACTTGACCACTCCCTCAACAACAGTTCCAATAACAATGTCATGGTGCTCCCCATAGTTGGTATGGGGGGCATCGGTAAGACTACCCTTGCCCAACTTGTGCACAATGATCAGAGGGTGAAGCATCATTTTGAGTTGGTTATATGGGTCTGTGTCTCTAACAAGTTCATTATCGAACAAATTGTTCGATTTGTAATACAAGTCGCCATGATGAACAAGTGTGAATTGACTGACATGGAGGCACTGCAGAAGAAGCTTGGTGAAGTGTTGGGTAATAATAGGTACCTCCTAGTGTTGGATGATGTTTGGAATGAAGATAGACAAAAGTGGGATGATATGAGATCTTTGTTATGCTCACATGTTGGCTCAGATAGTGCTATAATTGTTACAAGCCGCAGCGATCAAGTTGCTTCTATCATGGGCACACACCCTCCACATCATGTATCACTTCTAAATGAGGATCAATCTTGTGAGATTTTTCACAGAAACACATTTGGAAGGGGAGTGGAAAAGCAAGAGGAATTGATTTCAATAGTTAAGAGTATTGTTCACAAGTGTAAGGGATTGCCTCTTGCTATCAAGAACATGGCGGCTTTACTTCACTCCCGGCATCATAGTGAGTGGTTCTTTATTCTGAATAGTGATGTATGGAAGAATGACTTCCTCACAACTGGGATTCTACCTGCACTACAACTGAGCTATGATCACTTGCCATCAGAAGAAAAAATATGTTTTTCTTATGTGCTATTTTCCCCAACGATAGCCTGATGGATAAAGACACGTTAATACAACTATGGATTGCAAATGACTTTATTGCATTAGAAACAAGAGGCCAACAAATATTTGAAGTGCTAGTTTGTAGATTTTTCCTCCAAGATGCGGAGATCCAAAAGGATCTACTCTCTGCGCATGAAGATGAGAAAATCCACCGACCAACTACTTGCAAGATGCATGATCTCATGCATGATCTTGCTGACTCCATAAGCGGAAATGATTTCTCCATTCTGCAAGAATCTTCATCACATCAGGAGATTCTGCAAGGATGCACAGCTGCTAGATCATTACAGCATGAGGCTCAACATTTGTCACTTCATTATGTCAGTAATCAAGCTATTGCAACCATGGAGGAAATTCTAGCTACCCGGGCCCGCACGATATTAGTCCAAAGTGAGTGGCTTCCTCGTGATAAAGCCAAGTTTCTGAGTATGACCAAGTCAAAATTTATGTCCTTGCGAGCACTGAAGACATTCTCAACGGAGGGACATATGAAAAACTTGAAGCATCTTCGCTATCTAGATTTTTCTCACTCTTGTATACATGCACTGCCTGAAGCCATTACCATACTGTGTGGCTTGCAAACATGGAAGGTCATTAGTTGTACACGCCTGAAGAAATTACCAGAAGGCATGAAATATATGAGAAGTCTTCGACATATCTTCCTTGTTGGGTATATAAGTTTGGAGCGCATGCCAGAGGATATTGGTCAGCTGAATTCTCTACAGACATTGACAAGTTATGTCATTGATAGTGATGCAGGTCGTGGAATTGATCAACTAAAAGATCTGAATCTAGATGGTGCTCTTTCTTTGTTTGAGCTGAGAAAAGTGCATGCTGCAGAAAATGCGTAAGAAGGCAACCTGGCTACCAAGCATAATTTGAAACGATTGTCACTCAATTGGGAATGTAATCCTTACAGTACTCGTATTCAATATGCAGATGCTAAAGTAGAAGCAATATTAGAGGCCCTTCTTCCCCACAAAAGGCTTGAAATTCTAGTGCTACGTAATTACACTGGTGCTAAATTCTCATCATGGATGCACAACACTACAGTGTTAGAGCATCTCAGTGAACTTAGTCTGAGTGACTGTGTCGGTGTCAAAACCGGCGGATCTCGGGTAGGGGGTCCCAAACTGTGCGTCTAGGCGGATGGTAACAGGAGACAAGGGACACGATGTTTTTACCCAGGTTCGGGCCCTCTCGATGGAGGTAAAACCCTACTCCTGCTTGATTGATATTGATGATATGGGTAGTACAAGAGTGGATCTACCACGAGATCAAGGAGGCTAAACCCTAGAAGTTAGCCTATGGTATGATTGTTGTTATTATTGTCCTACGGACTAAAACCCTCCGGTTTATATAGACACCGGAGAGGGCTAGGGTTACACAGAGTCGGTTACAATGGTAGGAGATCTACATACCCGTATTGCCAAGCTTGCCTTCCATGCCAAGGAAAGTCCCATCCGGACACGGGACGAAGTCTTCAATCTTGTATCTTCATAGTCTTGGAGTCTGGCCGATGATGATAGTTCGGCTATCCGGACACCCCCTAGTCCAGGACTCCCACAGTAGCCCCTGAACCAGGCTTCAATGACGACGATTCCGGCGCGCATATTGTCTTCGGCATTGCAAGGCGGGTTCCTCCTCCGCATAATTCATAGAAGATTGTGAACACGAGGATAGTGTCCGGCTCTGCAAAATAAATTCAACATATAACCGTAGAGAGAATAATATTTACACAAGATCAATCTGCTGACGTATCATGTGGCGTGACGTCACACCACAGTCAAGCCTTTTTGTTTTTCACTATACCACTTCAGCGCGTTTAGCGAAGCGGTTTCCTTGGCACGTCTTGTCAAAGCAGAGATCGTGTTCCCCTTATTTCGGGATTCCCATCAATACGGACGTGGGTATCCCAACCGCGCCATTGATTGCGGCACTTGGGAGATAAGCGAGTTTTACCAGGCCGAGGGGGGGGACGCATAGTTTCGTCCGCCCATATGTAAGGGGATAAGGATCCACCTCTTTTACCTACGCCTTCTTCCTCCTTTGCTTATCCATCTCTGCACATTCGAGCTTGAGCGCCCAAGTCCGCACATCTCACTTCGACCTTCTCCATCCATGTTCGGAGCGGGAGGCAAGTGGCTGGCCTCCTCCGTCACGGAGGGGCACATCGAAAAACTGCGCGGCACCGGATATCTATCCAGCGACATCGCGCATCGGCTGCCCGTCAAGGGGTAGCTCATCCCCACCCCCAGGCCTCATGAGCGGGTGGTATTCCTTCCCCATTTCCTCCGCGGACTGGGCTTTCCTCTTCACCCCTTTGTTCGGGGGCTCATGTATTACTACGGCCTGGATTTCCACGATCTGGCCCCAAATTTCATCCTCAATATCTCGGCGTTTATCGTTGTGTGCGAGGCCTTCCTCTGCATCCCGCCCCACTTTGGCTTGTGGCTAAAGACCTTCAATGTCAAGCCGAAGGTTGTGAAGGGCAGCGAAGCGAAGTGCAGAGGCGCCATGGTGGGCAAAATGCCCAATGTCACCTGGCTCGAGGGTGCCTTCGTGGAATCCATCAAAGGGTGGCAATCGGGGTGGTTCTACGTCACCGAGCCGCGCGACTCTAAATGGGCAGCGGCCCCCGAATTTAGATCTGGTGCCCCCATGCAGCTCACCTCCTGGAAAGAGAAGGGCTTGCTCTGGGGTAGTTCGGAGGAGCTGACCGGACTCCAGTCCTGTCTCCAGACCCTGGTGAACAAGAAGCTCAAGCTTGTCAACGTGATCTAGGTCATGCTCGTCTGTCGGATTCTCCCCTGCCAGCAACGGGACTTCAAGTTGTGGGAGTTTGATCCGGCATAACACCAGACCTTGAGCGGTCTCTTCGATACTACATACGAAGATGCCTGGAGGGTGCTGTTCAAGGGTGCCGAAGCTCCCGCATCCGCTACAGAAGATCGCGGATTCAGCATGCAGCGCCCGGCCGACGAGGTAAGCTACGTCTTCCTTTATGGGACACCTTCTTTTCATAGTTTGACTCTATGCGGGATCTAAACTCCCGATGCCTTTAACAGGACTGGAAGAAGACGTCCGGACAGGTGAACTGTCCGGCTCCCCTTCCAGAAGACCCAACGGACACCCATTTGACGGGGCTGCTGGTTCCGGCACTCTACGTGGTGCCGGAGAGGAGGGCCAAGAAGACGGCCGCGGGAACCCGAAAGAGTTCCCGGCGTCAGGTGGTATCGGACTCATCGTCCGATAGCTCTGAGGCAGAATCTTCCCACGAAGGTGAGGAGGAAAAGAAGGCCTCTCCCCCGGCGGGGGGAGAGAAGAAGAGGAAGGCCTCCCCAGAGAGGGAGGCTGAAGGGTCGAAGAAGGGGAGGACCCTTCCCCCGGACAACTCCGCCAACGTCGGTGGCGGCGATGAGGAGTGGCCCCAAAGGGCCAAGCCCCTGGCGATCGTAAGTATCCGGACTCCTAGATGATTTATGATTTTTCTTTTTTGCCACATGGTGTCTTTCTAATGCCGCATACAACCTGTAGTCCGGCCAAGGATGACATTCCCGTTTCGTCGAGCGGGTCCTTGGGCACGTCGGATATGGATTCCCTTCCGACCGCCTCCTCCCCTCGCGATGCTGACAACGTCGAGGTGGGGTCCCAGGAGGGGACCCATCAGGGAGAGGAGGCCCTGGAGGTGCTGCAAGGCAACCTTCCGGACTCTGCACCGGACTCCATACCGGAACCCGCAGTGGTTCCAGAGTCTGGCGGGCGGCCCCTTCGTAAGAAGGGCAAGACGGTGCCACCGGTGGCCTCCGCCCAACCGGAGGCGCCGGATAATTTGCTGGAGGCGCTTAACGGCGCTTCCATCGAAGAAGAACACCGCACTGTCATGAGTGCGGTGATTCAGAAGGTTCAGCTCGCCAAGAGCGGGCTGACCGAAGCCTGCCGCAGCCTTCTAACAGGCTTTGAGGTAAGAATTTTAAGATGTATAATATAATACCGCATAGACAGTAGCCCCTGATGCTCGTTTCGGTGTTCGGGAAGAAAAAGCCGGAGCGAGGATCTAAAAAAGATATACGTGGGAGTCTAAAAAATATGTCAATATGAGATTGCAGGCTGCGCTGCTGACCTCTGCTGCACTGACTGCGGAGGTCAATCCTGTGAAGCAAAGCCTCGAGCGATCCGAGAACGAGCTCGGCCATGCCAAGAAGCAACTCGAGGACAAAGAAGGTGAGTAACACCGTATTTAAAGTTGTACCTTACAGAAAAGGATTTTGTTGCAATAGAAATAACAAGGATAACATGGGTACTACAGGGGCCATGAACAAGCTGGCGACCCTAAAGGAGGAGGTGTCCGCGGCGGAATGCAATGCGGCCGCGGAACGAGCCGAGCGGGAGAAGCAGGAGGCTCGGGTGGCGGAGGTGCAGCAAGAGCTCCAGGCTCTCGTGGAAAAACATGAGAGTTTGGAGCGTGACTCAAAGACTCGAGAGTCCGAGCTTGCATCGGCTCTCGAGAGTGCCAAAGCCACGAAAGACGAAGCCCACAAGGCCCTCCAGGAGATCGAGGCGTTGAAGAAGATAGCGGCGGGTAAGGCATTTTTCATGCAAAGCAAGCATGTGAATATGAATTACTTGCCACTTACCCGAATTCGGAGCTCTCCAGGAGCGTTCGTAGATCTGCCCCGCAGCGTGTCCGATGCTGCCGCATTCTATCGGGCTGAGGAAGGGAGCTCGACGGAGAAAGTCTTCTGGTCTCAGTATGCTGAGGCCGGACATCCGGTGCCCCTGAGCGACCAGCTGAAGCAGCTGGTCGAGCTCCACAAGGCGGACGAACAGGCCATGAGGGGCCTTATAGTTCGGCTGTGGCCTACGGAGACCATGCCTGGGAGCTACTTCGGCTTGGTGCGGCGGCTGGTGGATGCATGCCCCTGGATTGAAGTCGTCAAGCAGTCCGCCTGCATTGAAGGTGCCCGTCGGGCCCTTGCCCGTGCAAAGGTGCACTGGGGGCGGCTGGATGCTGAGAAGCTTCTGATGGATGCGCCGCCGGCGGGCAAGGAGTATCGCACGCCCGAAATGTATGATAAAAGTGTCCTGAAGGGTGCCCACCTGATTGCGGGAGAGTGCTCCAAAAATGTAATATTTGAGTAGATTCGCATTTTATTATCCTGTGCGCTCAAATCTTTGTTCATATGCGCTAAGCAACGCTTGTTAATTTAAAATATTACCTTCTGTGCGGCCGTTTATCAAATCTGAGAGATGGCAAGTCGTCGGCTTCAGCCCCCATGCCACGAGTGCTGGGGTGTTCGGGATAAACTTGAGCGCTCTTGTTCCCATTTTTGGGTCCATCTAGGGACGCGCTCAACAAAATGAACCAGGCAACCGGACTTATAATGCTTGAACACTCTCACTTAGACATAGAATTCTATAATTTTAAATTTCGGCGAAGCCCCTAGTATTCAGAAGACCGAGTTCGGGGCGCTATCCACGCCTTGGCCGGACAATGCCGGTTCCTCACTTTAAGCGGCATAAGTCTTTGAGGACTCGAAGAAACCTCTCCGAATAGCGACCAGCTCTTGCCTCATCATGACGGTCAGTTTTAGCTTTTCTCCACTAAGGTGCTCAACCCAGCTTAACCGGGGCGCAATCGCAGTGGTTCTCCCAGCGCTACCTTAGCCGATATAACAGAACGTAAGGTACCAAAACATGGGAGCCGGGAAAACCCAACTATTGACCCAAGACATGATTCGGAGCTGATGCATATAATGCTATAAGTTCGGGGTGCCGCACTTGTGAAAGTGTTCGGACTTATCACACCATAATGCGGGGAACTTATGCCCCTGGTGTATTTAGCCGTACCATAGTGTACGGATGCAACATGTCATAAATGAACATATGTAATAGAAAGAAATGCAATTATAAGCGAAAAGCGATGCATTATTTATTCCAGAAATACTGTCATGGATGCAGAGCGATACAAATAGTGCGGTAAGCAAGGGATAGGACTATTTAAACATGTCCCCCTCCAGGGGTAGGCTGCGGAATGGTGTATAAAGCGAATGTAATGCTCGTAATGGAGACCACCTGAGTGTTCGTCGTAGCCTGTATCCTTCCCTGGCTGTTGCATCGTGTATCCGGCGGGTGTATTGCCGGACAGGGCCTCTAGTAAATGGAGTCCTGTGGATAAAAAAAAGAAAAAGGAAAAAAGTGACATGCTTGGGAGCCCCTGGTGTGGTTGAGCCGCACTCTGGGCCTGTCGTGGTCGTGCCCCTCCCCCTATGCCCATGGTATCTCCAAGGCATATTGATGCATGTGAAGGACCTGTCTTGCAATTTTGCGAGGGCTGGGGTTGGGACCGCATTGCTACGCGTGCTCGGAATGTGCCAGGTGGTCTTGTTGTAGGTTACTCCGGGCGCGTTTGGCCGTGTCCGGTCGCTTAGCGGCCGGACTCAAAAATTGCCTTAAGAGGCTGCTCTGTACTTCTGCCGCGAGAGCCGCTGTATGTTCCTCCGTTCGGAGGGAGCGTTCTGTGTTTCCGTTGACCGTAATGACTCCTTGAGGGCCTGGCATCTTGAGCTTGAGGTATGCATAATGCGGCACCGCGTTGAACTTTGCAAACGCGGTCCGTCCGAGCAGAGCATGATAGGCACTGCAGAACGGGACTATGTCGAAGATTAACTCCTCACTTCGAAAGTTATCCGGTGATCCGAAGACCACTTCAAGTGTAATGGAGCTTGTATAGTTGGCCTCTACACCTGGTATGACGCCTTTGAAGGTCGTCTTCGTGGGTTTGATCCTTGAGGGGTCTATGCCCATCTTGCGCACTGTATCCTGATAAAGCAGGTTCAGGCTGCTGCCGCCGTCCATCAGGACTCTGGTAAGGTGAAACCCATCGACAATTGGGTCTAAAACCAATGCGGCGAATCCGCCATGGCGGATACTGGTGGGGTGGTCCCTTCGATCGAAGGTGATCGGGAAGGAGGACCATGGGTTGAACTTCGGGGCGACTGGCTCCATCGCATATACGTCCCTGAGTGCACGCTTCCGCTCCCTTTTGGGTATGTGGGTTGCGTATATCATGTTTACCGTCCGCACTTGTGGGGGGAAACCTTTCTGTCCTCTATTGTTCGGCGGTCGGGTCTCTTCCTCGTCGTCGCTATGCAGCCACTTGTCATTGTTTTCGGCAATTAACTTGCCCACCTGCTTGAATACCCAGCAATCCCTGTTGGTGTGGTTAGCTGGCTTTTCGGGGGTGCCGTATATCTAGCACGAGCGGTCGAGTATTCGGTCCAGATTTGACGGACTCAGAGTAGTTCTTTTGAATGGCTTTTTCCGCTGACCGGGTTTGGAGCCTCTGAATCCGGCGCTGACTGCCGTATCCTCAGTGTTATCGCCGTTAACACGGCGTTTGTTTTTGTTGCGACGCGACCTGCCATTGCGGTCCTTGTTATCCGGACTGCCAGAATTTTTGCTGAGGTTATTACTGCGGGTTAGCCAGCTGTCCTCTCCCGCGCAAAAGCGGGTCATAAGTGATGTGAGGGCTGCCATTGATTTTGGCTTTTCCTATCCTAGGTGCCGGGCAAGTCATTCGTCTCGGATGTTATGTTTGAAGGCTGCGAGAGCCTCTGCATCCGGACAGTCAACAATTTGATTTTTCTTTGTTAAGAACCGTGTACAGAATTGCCTGGCCGATTCTTCTGGCTGCTGAATTATATGGCTAAGGTCATCGGCGTCTGGTGGTCGCACATATGTGCCCTGGAAGTTGTCAAGGAATGCGGCTTCCAGGTCCTCCCAACACCCAATTGATTCTGCTGGCAAGCTGTTGACCAATGCCGAGCTGGTCCTTTAAGCTTGAGTGGGAGGTATTTGATGGCGTGAAGATCATAGCCGCGGGTCATGTGGATATGAAGGAGATAGTCTTCGATCCAAACCGCGGGGTCCGTTGTGCCATCAGGGCAGGTGGCCTCGGCGCCCTCTCCTCCTCTCGCGGTGGTTGAGGTTTCGGTGCTGGAGGTCTTTCCTTCGGGAGGAGGTCCGAGGCAGGTGGCCTCGGCTCCATTTTCTCCTCTCGCGGTGCCGGAGCTGCAGGTGGCAGTTCTGCCTTCTGGAGGGGGCTCGGGGCAGGTGGCCTCGGCGCCCTCCCCCCTGGGGCGCCTAGGGTGGCCGCACCTTCTGTGGCGTCGGTGAGCTCCTCTTGCCAGAGGATCGGGGTGGGTGGGGAGTACGGGCAGTTGGCCCACGCACTCCCCTCCCTCGGTACGTCTCCGACTCTTTGCCGAGATGAGGCAGGAGGCCCCATCCCGTGCAGGGTCACTCGGGAGGAGGTTATCGCATTTGGAGGGATTCCGGACGCGATCTCTGAGGAGCGATGGTTGAGCTGCCGTCTCCAGGATCATCCGGAGGTGGACGACATACAGCAGCGGTGTGCCATGAGGGCGGCCAAACTTCGTGACGTTGAGGTCACTACTGGTATGTCAGTTAATACCCAAGCAGCTGTTAGACTGTCAGTAACAGGATATCAAAAGAGAAGGAGCTGTAGCACAACAGTTTCCTCTGTTCATGTTGCTCTGTTTTTCCTCTGTTATTGTTTCCCTGTGTGCAGTATCCATTTGGTTGAGCAGTTGCAGCCGGCAGTGCGTATGAAGTTTAGCGGAGAGTCCAAATTGTACAAACATCAGCAATCAGGGGGTATCGCATCATTGGTGGACCGGGTTATGTTGCTCTGTTTTTCCTTGGTTCTCTCCACGAGGAAATAGCATGAAAATCATTGTTGACGGGGGACTATCACTCACACAATGGCAAGTCAGGTGTAGAGGAAATAGC